>NC_143489.1:13622051-13790051 GCF_027475165.1 Benincasa hispida
CTATTTAAGACTAGCTGTTTCAAATTGATGACCTGGGTAACTCGACCTTAATCCTAAGCTAATTATGAACTCTTATTTATTCGAGATTATCCTTAGATTTTCATAGGTGAGGGTTGGCTCAATAGCGTCGGCTCAATAAGGCTCCCATTTCAGGGGTAAGACTAGGTAAATAGCTGAGGACATAGGGTGCAAGACGAAATTCACTCCTACATGTCTCTAGGGGTAGTAGAGAGGTTGTTCTCTTAAGTACTGATTTCAGATCTTGAATAAGGGGTCTCACCCTCTCATTGACCCGAGAGAGACTCGGTTTAGTGATTGGATCACAAATCAATTGTTTATTAAAGGATTAGTGGGTCTTAAGAAGTAAGATATAATTTCAAGGGTAAAACAGCATTAGACCCAGCCGTTATTAAGAACAACCAGTGAAAGGTTGACTTACTGATTATGGTTAAATCAAGTGGATAGAAATATATCTACAGTGAGAAGAGTGCAACCATTAAGCTATAGTGGTGTGTCTCGGTGGTTAACGAATATTGATTAATTTGGATTAAAGAGTTTAACCGATTAATCTCAAATCATTGGAGTTCATGATCTGTAGGTCCATAAGGTCCCTTACTAGCTCGTAAAAAATTAAACTTTGGATTAGAATATTGAACGAATTTAAAACATTCCAATTTGAAATTAAGGTTTGGAATTTGAAATGTTCAAATTTCAATTTAGGTTTTCGATAATAATACTCGATATAATTAAATGTTTACTTTGTTTTAATTAAACGTAATTGAAGAATTCTAAATATTTAAATAATGATTTAAATATTGATTACGTGAATAAGGATTCATGTGTGAATTAGGTGTTTTATTAATTTGATATTTGATATTAAATTATTGTTTAATTAAATAAATTAAAATTAATAAAGAAAATTCAATTTTTTGAAGTTGAATTTAAGTTATATTTAATTTAATTTTAAACTAAATGAAAGTAATTAATTTAAATTTGACATTTTGACATTTTGAGTGGATTTATCCCAAAATGGAATTTTAGTGGATTTTTTCACAATTCAACACCTACCCCACTTCCTAAGTGCAATTTGAAGTGTCAAATTGATGAATTAGTTAGTGCTTGCATGATTAATATGAATATATACTTGATTTATTAGATTTTGATGCATGCAATTTGAATTTTGAGAAAGAAAAAATCTGTCAAAATTTTTCTCTAAAAAACTATCTCCAATCCACTTTCAATCTCTTTCAATTTAGAGTTTCACCACTCAAATCCAAGACTGAGAATAGTAGAGAAGATTCACTTGGTGGTCTACTGAAGAAATTAAAGGTCAATTTCATAGAACTTGCAAGGATTAAGTGGAATTTTACAAAGGTATACATGTTGAAACCCTCTTTTATTAAACCTGTTTTTATCATGTTTTATACTCAAATTAAGTGTAATTAGAGTGCTTAATGATTCTGTTTGCTTCCGCTCTATGCATGTAATCTATCAATTTATATCAGGGTATGATTTAAGCACTCAATTAACGTTAATTTGAGTTTCGTGAGTGAATTTCTAGAGATGCATGTTTAGTTGACTGATATAGTGTTCATCCGGCTTTGGCATAAGATTTCTCTTTGATTATGTTGTTAAACTTGTAATTGGCTCTTGATTGATGAGCCTTAACGTATGATTAAGGGTCTGTAATTTTATTAAAGTCAATAGAGTTGAAACTAGGTTGTAATTGAAGATTGAAGGAAGTACGCTCAGCTGGAAAAATTGGAGAAGAAGCCAATGCGAAGCAGCGTCGTGACACTACCCAAATAGCGTTGCAATGCCGTTCTTCATGAGCCCGAGGCGTTGCAACGCTGGAATGGAGTATTGCGACACTGCTCATCCCAGCTCAGAAACACACGCGCACATGAATTGGTTCGTGGGAGCGATCCGATTCGATGGCATAGGGTTCGATTTGACCTACTTTAGCTCGGTTCATCCTCTTTTGGAGCTTTGGAAGGCAGGTTCAAGTGATTTGGTTCCGGTTTGGGTCGGTTCGAGCAGTCTAGAGGCTTCTTCAAGTAGTTTTTGAGTTAATTTTGGTAATAAATTAGTTTTTGATTGATTAGGATGCCAAAGTTGGTCCATATCACTGTTGTTTAAATATTTTACGCATGTGATGTATGTTATATTTAAATTAAACAGCAACGTGGTTGGGAGTCTCTTGTTAGCCGTCCTAGTGAGGCGGTCGTTCCTCTAGTCAGAGAGTTTTATGCTAACATCGATGAGGACAGGTATTTTTCATTGGTGAGGGGCATTCGAGTGTTTTTCTCCTATGTACGTGAGTGACAAAGCACTCAGGATGGCGACTAAGGCACTGAGGCTGAGTTCTAAGGCTACTTGTCGAGCTAGACGTGTAGAGAGGACGATTAAGTTCATATATGAGCGAGACCGTCTTTACTATACTAGCATTGGATTTCAATGCGACCTATAGAGAGAACCAAACTCACCTAACTCAAATTGATGGCTAGCCACTACCACTTCCATCTCTTATCGTCCTTGGTAGTATCTTTCTTTTCTTTCTTTTTGATTTTCTTTTTCTTTTTAGTTTTTTCCCTTTATTTTAGTTGTTTTTAGCTAACTTTCTTGTTTTTTTTGTAGTTTTTCCTTTGTTTTGGGTTTTTCTTTGTTTTTTTTTTTTCCTTTTTTAGGGTCCTGAAGAAGAAGAAAAAAGATGACGTGCACCCTCTTATCCACCACTCTGTGCACAAGAATGTTATCAGAGGAAGTTTTTTGTTCCCTTGTCCCTTTATTTTTCTTTGAGCATAGACTAGAGATACATTGGGAACAATGTATCATCTTAAGTTGGGGGTGGGGTATCCGTTGAGTAGTGTTTCTATATTAGTTTGGGGTCCTTGAGTGTTGTGTTCGAACAATGTTATGTGCTTGTCTTTCTTTGCTCTGTTGCTTGGATTGTTATGATGATAGTTATGACACACTCTTCTTGTGGTAAAATTTACATGAAATAATGTTAGGAGATAAATTTCTCCCTTAAGGGCTGATTCCAGGTCTTGAATAATGTGGCGTCATACCCTCTCACTAGTTAGAGAGGGCTCTAGTTATAGTGAGACTATGACTAATTGTTCATTATAGAGATCAGTGATACTTAAGAAGTTAGATATAACTAGAAAGTAAAATGGTCATTTTGACCCAACTGTATTTATGAGCAATTTATGAAGGGTCAACGTATTGTTGATTGGTTACATCCAATGGACATAGAAATATATCTACAGTTCGAATAGTGCAGCTCTCGATCTTTAGTGAAGCGACTGGCAAATAATGAATGGGGATCAATTTAATTAAAGAGTTTAATTAATTAATCTCGTATTATTGGAGCTTCAATCTGTAGGTCTATAAGGTCATTGTTAGCTCAATAAGAATTAATGAGAATCAAATTAATTTTGGATTAATTAAAATTATTCAAATTAATTAAAGAAAATTATTGTATGAGATATAATTTATATAATATATGTTGATACATTATAATATAAAGTTTAATGGGAGAAAAAAATCTTTGAATATGATTCAAATATTAATTATATGAATATGATTCATATATAAATTATAGATTAAAATTAAATGAATATGATTCATATTAATACAATGGGTTATATGAGAGAATATAAACTATAGCATATATTATATATGACATAATAAACTATAGGTTATATATTATATGAGATATAATATATAGCTTATTATATTAAATTAGTTAATATAATTTTAATTTTAATTTTGAATTTTGAATTCAAAATTGTTAACTCCTTGGGAGTTATTAATTTAATTATGATGGGGGTTACTCCATAACTTCCACACTCCTATCTCTCATATGGGGTAATTGGAAAAAGGTTAGAGGATTCGCTTGAATGTAAAAATTTCATAGAGAATTTTCTCTCGTATTCATCTCCTTCTCTTTGCCAAACTCTCTCAAGAACTCTCCTTCCCTTTTCACCAAAATTAACCAAGGAAGCCCATGAATTTCTCCTTGATTTCCATCTTTAGAATTACAAGGTAACACTTATGGTGGTCTTTGGTTTTGGAGCCATTGTTGTTGTCCTTGAGTTATTGCGTTGCTGAGTTCGAGAGAAGCAGAGAAGATCTCACTGTTCGTGTTCATCGAAAAGGAAGTGAGAAGCATGATTCTTCAAGGATATGTATAACACCATCCCTTTTCCTCTCTATAAAGTTCGGTAGAAAAGCATGCTTAGGTTTATATATGTTTCTCTTGTTTCCATCTCCTCTGTTTTGTAAGTTCTATAAAATAAATTTCTAAGACACAAATGCATTCATATGCTTCCGCTTCGGGATTTCAATTCCTTCATCACTATCTTACATTTTCATATTCTCGAACTTTGAAGTCAATAGCTACAACCTTAACATTTTAACTTTTAAAGTTCTTTCATGAGCAATAGATATAATATCTCACACCTTTTTTGCATAAACACATTTATTGATCAGTGTGAATATATTGCGATCCACACCATTAAATATTGTATTTAAGGCACGAGAATTCCCTAAGGATGCCTCATTTTCTGCTTTTAACCACTGTAATTCAGGTTTCGAGATTTCCTTCCCATCATCAATGTTGATGGTTGAATGAGACCATCCAGTAACCACATTCACCCATGTTTTGCTATTAATATACTTCAGAAAGGCAGTCATTCAAGTTTTTCAGTATAAATAGTTTTTCCCATCTAAGATAGGAGGACGAGTGGTGGAGTCACCTTTCTTGATTTCGTTCATGATTGAAACACCTGAGATAAAGGTGACCCCCTCTTATACCAAATGAAAAAAATGTTAGGTTGACTCATCACTCGAATTATAGATGTTAAACGGAAAGCACAAACAACAACCGTAACAACAAGTACCAACAATAAGTAAGGAGATAAAGACACACAAAAGTTGGTAACCCAGTTCGGTGAAATCTACCTACATCTGGGAGGCAATGTACCCGGGAAAGATAATCCACTAATATTAATGAGTTAAGTAGTTTACCACGTAGTACTTGTCTGTAATACACAACTACTACAGTGATTCACGTAGAGCTCAACTCACTGATCACCTAGGCTCCCCCTAGATGTGAGACTCCCTCTCAAATGCAGTTAGGCTACCCCTAAGTTTGATAATATTGGTGTTGAACACTTCGGCTACCAACAGTGTGTGAGACTTCTCTCAACATTGTTATCTTTCCTTCAAATCAGCGAACTCCCTTCACTGAGAAACTTAGGATCCCGCTAAGATGGAGAATTCCTTCTCCGTAACAATGGTTTAGGCTTCCTTTAAGACAGTGAGAATCTCTTCTCGACAGTGATGGCTTTGGCTCCCCCTAAGACTGTGATTATCTTCAACGTGATGCACTCATCGGATGACAACCTTAGACAATGGAATATGGTGAGCAAAGAGCAAAAACACAATGTTGCACAGTTTGGCCATAAAATAGAAAAATCATCTTGTTCAAATAACAAAAAACAACAACCCTAAATGATCAACATAATTCTCCTTTAATAATCGAAATCAAGAAAGGAAACAAATGGCCATCTAAAAAAGATAAGTGATGTCTCAATAAAGGAAAATATCGAACGAAATAAATCAGTCGAAATTTTCCTGATAAGGAAAAATATGTTGCAGGAAAATCATCTGTTGTCTGAACCAGATGTTAAGACTTTATTGAGACAATTGCAGAAACCAATGCCTTAGAAAAAATATAAAGCCAACCAATCAAATCTCCAACATCTTAAAATCCCTAATTCATGCATTTCAATTTTTGGAAGATTGTACACTGAAGCTTTTTATCAAAAGAATGATAGGAAGCACCGCTAATGGACGATCTCATCACTCTTGGATTGTGGATTTTTCATATAAAGTTTTCTAAATATCAATGGTGTAGATTGATAATCGAAAGATGGAGAGTCTTTGAATTTGTTTTGTGATTATTGAAATCTCAAATTCAACTAAATCTTTCCGAATTTGAATTCAATAATACTAAAAATAAAACCTTTTGATTCGACATTGTTAACTGTAATTAAAATTAAATTAAATTAAATTAAAAAAAAAAAAAAAAAAACTCAAATGCATTGGGGTGTTCCAATTTCCAATGCAAAAAAATATTATATCAAAATAAATAATATATAAGAATATTATTGACTGTATTTTAAATCCAGACACATCATATTTAAAGAGATAAGGAACAATCCTCAAAAGAAGAAAAAAGAAAAAAAGAGAACAAAAAATAAGATAGATAACATACCTTATTAAAAATCTTGAGAGACGTTTAGAAGAATATACATAAAAAAAAACTCAAAATTATGGGGTAATCCAATGCAAACAAATGTAGATCAATATAAAACAAATTTCTAAAATTGTTGATCGTAAAATTTTTAAAGAAAAATAAATCTATACATCATATGCTTAAGGAGGATACTAAAAAATAAACTGCTAGATTCTAAATTTGGAAATTTATTGACACGTGTTACATCACATTAAAAGTATGTTGATAATTTTAAGTGATTTTAATTAGAATGCATTTAAGAATCTTTGATAAGGTGGTAGCATTCATTGCATGGCTGGGGGAAATTTTGACTGTTACGAATCGTAGTTATTTGTTTTTTTAATTTATTTTGTCATTTTTACAAAAAGAAAGTAGTTTTGTTATTATTCAAAATCTGCTATTGTCCCCACAAAATTGAATAGTGAGCTCATTCATGTAAGATGAAAAAATGTGTCTGGTGGAGTACATTCTTGTAAAGTTTTACAAAGTATGTTAGTTCTGAGTATAATTTAGTAAATAAAATATTGATTATTATTTCAAAGGTCTCCTTTATGAGACTCTAAATCTACATACATCTTTATCATTCATAATAGGCATGTTTGACCTTGTACAAATAAAATATTAGAGAGAAGTGTCCTAAAAAGATTTAGAGAGTATATACGTGTATATAGCTTCTAATGCCAAAAAGATAAAAATATTCAATAAAATAAGATATTTTCATAAAAGTTATAAAAATAAAAAATGTCAAAAATAAATAAAGTTGACATATCTATTATATTTAGATTATCGACATCTTATTGTTTATATTTTATGTTTTGTGAACTTTTTAAAATATAGTAAAAATATCGATCCAATATTAAATTCATGAAAATATCGAAATATCAATCTCATGTGACAAATTTCCATGAACATGGTTTACCTTTCCTTTATAATAATATCCATACGATAAATATAAAATTTGAAGTTTCACCTAATCTAATAATACACGTGTACGTATTAGTATGGGAGTAAATATGTATAGTTTGCAAAGCTCCGAGTTAAGAACGACAATGGCAGAAGGAGAAGCCAATTTGCTTACTGATACAGAGTAGGTTCTGATAGTCTGGGCGTTGGGATGAGAACAAGAGGCTTCTTCATCTTCAAAACAATCCCAAATTTCTCCTCGATTTCAATCTTCTCACCTTCTTTCAATTTCCAATCGAAAGAATGCAAAAGCGTAGCAATCAAATACATTACCGTTCTTTCTGCCATAGCTATCCCTGCACAGTTTCTTCTGCCGGACCCGAAGGGGAAATAACGGAAATCACTCCCACTGAAATCGAATTTACCGTCCAAGAACCTCTCTGGGTCGAACTCCAATGGATTCTCCCATTGATTGGGGTCTCGCTGAATGGCCCAGACATTGATGAACACTCGAGAGTCCTTTGGGATTGTGTAATTGGAGACGATGGTGGTCTGGCTCGGGCAGTGCGGCACTAGCAACGGTAGAATTGGATGCAGACGCAAGGTTTCTTTCATTACGGCTTTAAGATATGGCAAACTCTGTATATGGGACTCTTCTACGATGCTCTGTTTTCCAACCACGGCAGTTAGTTCTTCAATGGCTTTCTCTGCAACTTTTGGGTTCTTCATTATCTCTGCCATTGCGAATTCAATGGTGTTTGAGGATGTATCTGTTCCACCTATCACCATATCCTGTCCACATACCCAATTTCATTGATTTTACTTCATAATATTAATTTAAAGGCCCACTATGTATTTAAGATAGCTGATTTCTTTGAATAAGATAAAGAAAAGAAAAGCACGAAATTCTTTTCTATTTCTCTAGTTTCTTTGTGAATTTGTTTTTAAAGGGACTCAAATATGTAGAAGAAAATTATTACCATGAGCAAGGCTTTAAGTTGAACCATGGTGAGAGGTGTTTTGGAATCGACTTCATCTTTGACATTAAGTAAGAACTGCAAGAAATCATTTTTCTTCGCACTCTCATCAACATTGGCCATTTTCAATCGCTCATCAATCATGTTTTCAAAAATGGTGTCCAATTTATGGACAAGTTTAAGCATTTGTTTCTCAATTCCTTGGAGATCAAAACGGGCCAAGCTTGGAAAGAAGTCCGAAACATTAGGCTTACCCAGTAGCCCTGTGATGTCCGAAATCGTTTTCCTAAACTCAGTTGCAAAGTCATCCCTAATTTCGTCCCTTTCCACTGACCCACCCCACAACATGCTCGTAACCTCGTTGAAAACCGTCAAAAACGCCTGTTCTCCCACGTTCACCGCCGACCCAGCTCGCCGGTACAAATGAGCCACCGCGTTTCTAACCTCGCTACGGCGGAGCTCATAGAAAGAGTCCAAACTGTTGTTACTAAGCATCTTGATTGTACAAACTTTTCTCAACATTCGCCATTCGGGTCCGTATGGGGACCAACTTATGTCATAACCGCCGTACGTGGCGGCTCGGCCAGCCTGAGGAACGTCGCGATTGGCAAAGGTGATATCGTGGTCCTTCAACACCTCGCGTGCCACGGAGGGTGAGTTGACGATTATACCAATCTTTCCACCCAATTGAAGCTTTACAATTGGACCGTATTTTCGGCCCAATTCCGTGAAGTGAGTGTGAAGTTCAGGGTCTAGGAACGGCAAATATCCGAGCAGAGGAACGCCGGGGGGACCCGGTGGCAGCCGCAAGTGCCGCCGCCAAAGTTTGACATAAAAAAGAAGTAGAAAACCGGCGAAAAGGGTGACAAGAAAGTGGGTTTGGTAATTGGGATCAAAGAAATTGAGAGAATGAATTAGAGTTTGAAGAAAATTGGAAGTGGGTTCCATGGAGGAATGGAGAAAGAATGAGAATTGAGACTGAAACAGGGGCTTTACTCTCTGCTTATTAAGAAAGAAAGGTAGATTTTTTTTTTTTTTTTTTTTTTTTTTTTTGAGATAGTATATATTTGTCGATGAAGAAATATGTGGTGTGTGTATGTCATTTTTTTTTTTATCCACATTTCCTTACTAAATTAGAAATGTGTGGTACGTTGAAATTTAAGATAGAGTGGGGATTTGAATTATGTACCCTTGACATTCGAATACTTCTTTTTTTTTTTTTTTCTTTGTCTATCAACAAAAATTTAACCATCTTAGAACCATTATCAAACATATCACAAATTGAATTCTCTAATCGAGTTAATTATTAATTAATTAATTTTGGTCATGTTTGCTAATTCTAAAATTTTGATTCATATTTTTCTGATCAATTTGATTATTAAATCTTATTTTTTTAAAAAAAGAATGGAGAGAATTAATAAATATAATTTTAATTTAATTTAAATAGTATAAATATCTAACGTAAAATTTTAAAATAATGAAAGAGATAAAATGACTAAGACTATATCACTATATGTACGATTTATTTAATTAATTTATAATAAATATGAAATGTGTTGGATATAGTTGAAAATGTTTGAAATATAATTTTATAGAGGAAAATATAAATGGTATAACAAATATAATTTTTTGTAAATATTAGACATGAAGTTTAAATTTAATTAAAGAAATAAAATGGATAAATATATTTTCATTGATAATTTTAAATAATTTTGAGAAAAGTAAATTATCTATATCAATATACACTTAGATTTTTTTTTGTTTTTGGAAAAAATGTTGAAACAAAGGTTTATCTTCTAAAATATTATGGGATTTTATTGATTGGACAACTATTTTTCTTTGTTTGATTTTTTTAAATAAAAAATTCATTCGAAACAAAGAGAATAGTAGTCAAAACAAAGAATTTGAGGACAAAATAATAATCGTTGAAATATCTAATGATAAAAAAAAATGTAAAATAAAAATAAAAAGAAATGACATGAGAAAGTAGATGTAAAAAAAAAAAAAAAGTAAGAAATGATGTGAAATATGAATGGTTGAGTAATATAATAGTAAAATAGAAATGTAAAATTAAATGGAAAAAAAAAAAAAAAAAAAAAAAAAAAAAGGGGGGGAAAATCGGTGTGAAATGTACCTAGAAAAGTATGCATGGGTGTGAGTGTGAGAGCAAAAGAGTATTTATGGTGAAAGAGAAAAGTTACAAATTCTCCCTTAATCACTATTAAGATACTATTAAGATATGCCGCACATGAATAAAATTTATTATAATTCAAATTTTTATGATGAAATTTGGATATTGAACAAATATATATTTCATTAGTTTGAATAGTAAGTTTTTAACATAAATTTAGTAATAAAAAAATAGTTACCAAAACTGTATGTATTAGTTTTAGGTTAATTTAAAATAAAATAAATTAGAAATTGTTGAAAAAAAATATTTTCATTAAGTTAAATTACTAATATATTTGACCTTAAATTTCAAAATATTGAAAGAGGTTGAAAAAAATTTATGAATAAAATTAAAATACATATGATGTAATTGAAATAAAAGTTACAAATTTAAAAACGATAAAATATTATTTATATTATTTGTTTCGTTTGGTTTGTTTTTTTTTTTATTTTATTGAATTGATTAATCTTTGATAGGAAAAAAGAATGATATGGAAGGTTGAATTAGAAAAATTTAAAATAAAAAATAGCTTAAATAGATATTAATTTTTTAAATTATTTAATTTTGTATTAGCTAGATATGTATTTTTGGTATTACAAACTTAAATAATTTAGAAAATTAATATCTTAAATAAAATGAATTTTACATGTTTAAAAAACTATTTATTGTTATTTTATTTTATACAAATATGGTATTATTTCTATTTATAAGTAATTATTAACTAATTATATATTCTTAAAATACAAAAAAAAAAAAAAAAAAAGTTTGAATTATATTAACGTATATTTTCAAACTCATTCATAAATAGTTTTATCTTCCAAAAATGAACAAATAAAATTGGTTTAGATATACCTATTTATACTCAATACTAAAAACTAAAAAAATAATAATAATAATTTAGATTCAATATCTTATTGTCAAGATTTGAATGTTGATAAAATGAAAAAAAAAATAATATTCATGTTTAACTAAATCTCTCCAAATTTGAATTGAATCATACTAAAAATAAAATACGATTTTATGTTGCACTTCAATCCTCAAAATATATTTGATGATTAAAGAAAGTCACACAAAATAATATAACAAAAAAACATACAAAATGTGTATATCAAAATAAAACAATAAACCAATTTGTAAAATTGTTGGTTGAATTTCAAATCTAGACACATCATAATAGGTTATATTAAGGTTGGCAAAAATCTTTGACCTCGCGGGTACCCGCCTCAATCGGACGAGAAATCTCCAATTTGATCGAAGATGGAGTCAAACTGAGGACCAAGATGCGTAGGAAGATATCCTGCCCCCTCCTTGACCCTAACCCCACCCGGATAATTTTTTAATTTTTTAATACATTATATATATATATAAGAGTAGCTTAAGCTACTGTTTTTGTTTTTTCTATTATTTTACTTTCTTTTTGCTTTTTTTTAATTTCATTTCATGATATAATTTACTTTTAACTTTTTATTAAATTTTAAAATAAAGAAAGGTTAGAATATTTTTTATTATTAATTTAAATAAATAAAACAATAATAATACCAAGTTGTTAACTAAAAGTGTACCATTTCAATATAAATTCAAAATTTATTGATTTTAAATACAAAAAATAAAAGACAAAAATTTTTTCCCACGAGGACTGAATCTCCTAATGGAGATTCCCAACCCTAACCGCAACTCCTCAAAACGGAGAATGGGGTGGAGACGGGGATTATAAATCTCCACGAGGACGAAGATGGGGAGTATATCCCCGACCATACTACCAATCCTACTTGAGATGAGAAACAATACTAAAAAAGAAAAAATGAAAAGAAAGAGAGAGGGAAAAGAAATGGATTATTATCTTATTTGATAATACTTTTTTCCCCATCAAATATTGAGAAAAAAATTCATTATTAAAAACAAATGTATATCAAAATAAAATGATTTTTTAAAATAAATAGAATTATTTAAATATAAAATCTTGTTTTCAAAATTTAAACAATAAACAAATTCAACTAAACCTCTCCGACTTTGAATTCAATAATGCTCAAAATAAAATCCTTTGATATTAGGTGTTCGATTGAAATCTCAAATTCAATCTTCGAATTTGAATTCAATAATACTAAAAATAAAACCTTTTAATTCTACATTGTTCGCCATAATTTTTTTAAAAAATAAAAAATAAAACTCAAAGGCATTGGGTTGTTCTAATTTTTGACGCAAACAAATATTATACCAAAATAAAATAATACATAAGAATATTATTGATTGTATTTCAAATCTCTCTAAAAGAAGAAAAAAGAAAAGAAAGAGAACAAAAAAAATAGATAACATACCTTACTAGAAATTGTGAGAGACATCTAGAAGAATACATATAAATAAAATTTAAAAAAAAAAGACTCAAAATTATGTGGCAATCCGACGCAAGCAAATGTAGATCAATATAAAATAAATTTCTAAAATTGTTGATTGTAAAATTTCCAAAGAAAAACAAATTTACACATCATAATATGCTTAAAGAGGGCCTTCTTCTTTAGTGATACATTTCTCTTTGTAAAAGATGTTTTATCGAAAAATTCCTTTAGAAGTATTTAACGTATAGATGAGAGATAAAAAAATCAATACAAAAAAACATAGATGACGACTACCTTCTTTAATGATCCGCTTCTCTATTTGAAAGGTGTTCTACCATAGAATTCCTTTAAAGTAATGAAAAAAACGTAAGGATGAGATATGAAAATTCGATAAAAAAAAAAATATATATATATAGATGATATATCTTCTTCAATAATAAAAGGTGTTCTACAATTTTGAAAGGATCGAAAAATGTAGATAATAGCTCTATAAAATGTGGGTAGTTATTCAGAAGAAGTGTTTGACTGAAAATATGTTTTTGATTCATCTGACTTGTAAAATGCTTCTTAAATAGGTAAAAGGAAAATACATTAGAAAAAAAAGTAAAATAAAGAGTCAAAGATTCTTCCTATTTTATTCCTTTTAACATTGTATAGGTAGATAACTAGGAGAATAGATCTTTCAAATTGAAAGTCAAAATTAAATGGTGGGTTTGGCCATTGATGGAGAAAGTTGATTTCTCTACCCATCTTTAATAAAGTTGACTTCAAATATGTACTTACATACTAATAGGTAATGTAAAGGGAAAATATATAGGCACTCTTCATTTAATGGATTATAATTGATTTAGGGTAATACTTGGATGTATCTCGGATATCATTCATCTTTGTGCATCTCTTTTCACCATTCACATCTAAAAAATATTAAAATATTTTTTTTAAAAAAAAAAAAAAAAAAAAAAGTAAAATTTGTCACATGACAAATTATAATTGGACAATTTAGTGAAATGCACAAAAATAGATAATGAGTTTAAGGTATATTGCTTTGTTGTAGTGTTCACGCACATTAAATGTTATCAACATTTTAGCTGTTGATTCTAAGTTTGAAATTAATTGGTGTTAATGTTGAATTACATTTTAATATTGATTTGAATGAATGTTAAATACTAAATAGTAGAAACTATCATTAAACATGGTACTTTATTTAAAAAATACTCTAAACTTTTAAAAATTGGATTTTTTATTAAAAAAATCATTATCATTAGTATAAGGATCAAAACCATTAGTACCTTGATTCAAAAATACCAATGAACTTTGAAAGTTACATTAATACCTTTAATATATAAAGAAATAATAATAAAACATGTTCTAGAATATGGATGAAAATAATATAATCTACCGTCCATCACCTCTCTATTGTTGAAAATTTACACTAGGTATAAACAATTGAGGAATAAACTAAATTATATTTCAAACTTCTACTTTACATGTTAGAATTAAAAAGGTTAATGATCACAAAATAAACAAACAAATAAAGAAGATAAGGAAAAAAGTGAATGACACTTAAGGATGCTTAGGAATTATATATCTAGGAATAAAATTACTGAGAATAAAAAATGACTATGTTTGGTTGTGCATTGGAAAACAATGACTGTGAATAGTATGTGTGTGAATTAAAGATAACTATGTTTGGTTGTGTAGAAAATGTTATCAACTTTTCCTGGGAATAAGTAATACATGTGTTTGGTGTTATATGGGAATATTTTTAGATCACCCAAGTAAATGTTATTTTTGTTTAAATTGTGTGATCACTTTCAAAATTTTGTGCAATTATAAAGCATATAACTAATAAAAAAAAACTTTCCTTAATTGGTTTTAAATAATTAATTTGTGCAGTTTTATTTTTATTATGCAATTATTAAAAAAAAACCTTAGGCAACTATACTATATTTTATTCCAAAAATGCTATATAACTAATATCAAAGTATAAATACTAAACGTAGACAAAATAAGCATTTATATTATGTCAATATTCGTAGTTACAAACAAGAGTGCAGTGCAACATTCATTCAAAATGAAGATACTTAGCAAGCACTAACATGCTAGCTCAAAATAAGGAGTACACATCATTTGATAAGGGCATCAAAATATACACATAATTGCCCATGTATAACATGTTATAAAGTCTCCTATTACATAGAAGATACTACGATATTCCTACAGTTTAAGAATGAACGTCTTCTTGCAAAACCTCCATTATGAATTCATATCTTTCATCATGTGGAAGATTAAAGAAATAATCAATCTGAGATTGGTCTTTAGTGATAATCTTACCCGCTCTCACCCTTTGTCGAATACTTAATCCATCTAACTTTCTAATTTCACTAACTAATGAGTTTCGACGTGCTTCTCTTGTAGACTCTCATTCAGCTACCTGTCGATAAAACATAGCAATTTCTTGAATGTTATCATTAGAGCTTGAAAGATGATTGCTCATAACATTCTCAAGACCATTCACTGCCGTCACCAATGGGTCCATACTTCTTGCTCTTTTCTTACTAGACCTATTTGATGTATGTGTACTAGATTGTATATTTGTTGCCGCTTCACTCATTGAGGTAGGTCCATCCACTTCTTCCCCTCCAACTATTGGTGGATCAGGCACATCAAAACCATCCATTTCTCTCCATAAATCATTGTTGTCCATTTCTCGCTCTACTGCTTCAAACATGTCAGCTGAACCTTCAGCACCAAGTCCATTGGCTATATCTTTTCCAAAAATAATGGCTAACTGTTCGTAGAACAGAAAAGACTTGTTTCTCAGTCCTTTTGCATTTGGATGACTTTGTGAAAACAAATATAAATCAACTTTTAATACATTTAAACAATAATATGATAACAATACACTAGCAATAAAAAAATCTACATTTACCTTTACCCATTCATCAAATATATCTTTTTCTACTTCTATACACTTTTCTTTATCATTCCATCCGAAGCCACTACAATTTGGGCCTAACATTTCAGCTATTGCGTTATACTACTTCTTCAACAGTTTAACTCTAGACTCTATGTGCGGTTGAGCCTTAACTTCACAATTATGAATTTTTTTAGCCATCCATTTCTCTATTTCATTGAGAAATCCTGGTTTGAAAGTACCGTTATCAGCCTTCCATGTGCCAATGTTCGATAACTCCAATAAGCATTCTACTAATTTCTCATCTTCTATCTTACTCCACATATGTTTCGACCTATTCGAACTAGCTGTAAATTGTTTGTTGACATCCATATCTATGATTCACATCACATATTAGACTTTTAAAACTCAAAACTTCACATATAACATAGTATGAAAATCAAAACATACATCACATATCATAATTATGAAATAAGTAGCAATATAGTAGTTCATAATGTTTCATAAAAGCTTCTAACAAGGCGCATGTTTACATCATAATAATACATCCTAGTATTAATATCTAATGCCCCTCCACTCCTCAAACATCTCAATTGCTAAGTTATCTCTCCAATTTGTCCATTCATTTGAACTCTCAACATGTGTTATTCGATCACTATCCATGTCAAAAGTACTTGAATGAGTGTCTCCAACTTCATCTTCTTCTAATGGATCTACAGACATTTCTCTTCTTATAAGATTATGAATGAGACAACAAGTTGTAATAATGCAACATTGAACTTTTACTAGATAGTAAGATTTCCCTCGAAGAATAGCCCATCGACCTTTTAATAGCCCAAATGCTCGTTTATTACATTTCTTACAGATGAATGCTTCATATTAAAAAATTCAGGTGGAGTTCTTGGTTGGTATCCTTGCATCCAATCATTTAAATGATATCGTTGTCCTCTGTAAGGAGCCAAAAATCCTTCACCATTTGTATAGCCAGTATCACATATATAATAACAACCTAAATACATCAACTGAATACTTGAGAATGTATATACAAAGTGTTTCTAATCCAAACTACATACCAATCCTTATATCAAACATGTTACCTTTTGGAATCTTTAATCCATTCCTCCTAGATATAGCATCTCGTAAAACTCTTGAGTCAGAAGTTGAACCTTCCCATCCAAGTAAAACATAGATAAATTGCGTATCTTGGGAGCAAACTCCTAAGACATTAGTAGTAATTTCATTCTTCCTGGTTCGATACCTAGGTCTATCGAGAATACCCACATTGACTTTAATATAGGTTCCATCTAGTGTACCTAGACAATTCTATATACAAAGAAGACTCTAAATTAATTAAACCACCTACTAATATTTAAACATGAGCAAAACTATAAAACAAAAATTACCTTAAACCATTTCCATTTTTCATCCAAGCAGTTGGCAGGAACACGTTCAGGATGTTTAAGTAATAACCCATGTAGTCGTATCACAAAGTTCAGAACTATATTAAAATGTCTACTAATTGTTTCTCATGAACGTGCAAAATGTCGACATATAACTCTATTTTTAACGTCATGTGCAAGGATATGTAAAAATATTGCAACCATCTCCTCAACATCTTCATGTATCGTGCCTCTTAATTTACCAATTGTTTTAAGCATATGACATAATATAGTAAAACATTTCTTATCCATTCGTGTCGTCTCAAAACATGCTAAATCACTCTCATATATTAGACGAAAAAAGTTTAATTGTCTAATTCGATGCCTATAGAAAGAACATCCACTCATAATTCTGTCACGTGTTTGTCCTTTATACAATAGTATTACTACCAATCGAAAAGATGTTTTCATTGCTTGTTTTATTATCTCTAAATATGACAACGAGACAATAAGAATTTGTTGTTCAGTAGCTGATTGTATGTCATTCATATCTGCATGATAAACGAAATGTTTTATCCCATCATTAATTAATTATAATAAACATTCTTAGAAATAAATCACAATGTAGCAAATCAACTCATTCAATACATCAAATGAGAACAAAAAAACGTACAAAATGAATAGCAAATCAACATAAATGTTGGATTAAGTGTGTTCTATCTTACTAACGAAAAATAAATCACAATGAAATGTTGGATTAAGTGTGCAGAATGAATAGCAAATCATCAAATAAATCACAATGAATAACAATTCTCTCTATAAAAATTTATTAGGAAAGGTAGATGGATTAAGTGTTCTATTTAGCGTGTATACGGGTCAACCCAATCGTGTAGTCTCCTACCCCATCGTCTACACGTTTACCTCTATCTTGTAGACGCTTGTCCTATCGTTTACCTTTTTTCCAACGATCGTCTAAATATTTGACAACGATCGTCTAGCCTTTTTCTCAACGATCGTCTACCCTCGTTCGACAGTAGTGAATAAAGACAACAGTGTTCGACAGTAGTGAATAAAGATAGTAGTGTTCGACAGTAGTGAATTTCGACCATGGATCTAATTTCTAATTTACTGAGTACCAAATGCTAAAATCAATGACTGGAGATTAAAGAGAGGAAGAGAGACAGCAGTGTTCGACAGTAGTGAATTTCAACCATGGATCTAATTTCTAATTTACTAAGTACCAAATGCTAAAATCAATGTCTAGAGATTGAAGAGAGGAAGAGAGACAGCAGTGAATAAAGACATAAATTGAAGTGAGAAAAAAGATATAAATGGAGATAGAAAGATTGTAAGTACCAATAGGGGAGCAGAAAATCACGCCGGCGAGAAGAAAGGAAGAGAGATCGAAGCAGAACAATATATAGAAATGGCTGACACCAAAGCAGAGAGATGGCCGACACTCAAAGCAGAGAGGTCGATTTTCACGGTTGGAAGGGCACTCAAAGCAGAGAGGTCAATTTTCACGGCTGGAAGGAAGAAATTTTGTGATAGGAAGGGGAAGAAGAAAAGAAAACCCACACTTTTCAATGGGCATTCAATGGCTCTTGTGTGGGAAAAAAAAAAACCTAGGAATTATCTTTTCCAAGGAAAATGAACAAAACCCACCAACTAAACATGGGCTTTGTAAGCCCATTCCCATTCTCACTCTCTTTTTCCTCCATCCAAACGGTCCCTTAAAGTATACTGGCTTGTCCTAATCTTGATATTATATCTAGTTTTCTGCAACTCTATATTCCACTATCATGGATTTTTGAGTTAATCATCATCTCTACCGTTCCGAATTTTGTAGATATTATTTATACCAATTACTATTTATATATTTTTCAAACCATTGTTCTTCAAACAAAAACTATGAGAAGGTAAAATTTTCAAAATCTATTCTAGTTTAATGTATAAACTATAATACTACTTGATCAATTATACGAACATTGTATATTGGTGATATATACTTTATCAATATATAAATATGTATTACTTTTCCCTTCTCATTTCTAACAAACATCAAAACCAAAGAAAAAAAAAAACAAAGGAGAGATCATTTCACAATTTTGATTTTTTTTCTATACACAAACGCTAAAAGCCAAAAAATTGAAAGAAATTATAAAATGTTTATTTTTAGAAAAGAAATTATAAAAGGTATTTAATTTAGATACAAGTATACCCTTTTTTTAATTCTGATTAAAAATAAATGTACGGTTTTTTAAAATTTAGATTCAAATGAAATTTTTTTTTCACATATCAAATAGAATGAACAATTAGGAAAAAATACATTTTTTTAGTTAATAGGTTTTTGGGTTTAGTTTCTATTTAGTTTCTAGGTTCTAAAATGTTACACTTTTAGTCCTTAAGTTTTGAATTTATTTTCAATTTAGTCCCTTCATTTTAAAATTGTTACAATTTTACCATTGTAGTTTGATTTGATTTTTGAGTTTCAAGATTTATACTTTTAATCTCAAATTTACATTCACTTTGTTAATATCTATTCATTAACTTGAAATAATTAAAACAATTAAACTTAATTAAATTTCACTCTTTTTTCATCAATATTCAAATTAATTTGAAATTTTCATTTTATAATTATTTTAAGTTAATTAATATACGTGTGAAAAACTTAAAATGAGTATTTAGTCAAAAATCGAGATTAAAATTATAAATTTCGAAATTTAGGACTACATTGAAATAAAACTAAAATGTTAAAAGATAAAATTATCACATTTTAAAATATATGGATTAAATTGAAATCAATAAACCGTAAGAATTTGAAAATGAAATAGAAATTAGACCCATCAAAAATACATTTTTTCTTAATATATATATATATATATAGTAATTGGTATAAACATTATCTATAGCCATAGTTATCTTATTATTTACTTTTTCAAAATGTTTTGAAATCCCAGGTAAACTTTGAATTTTAATTTCAGTTTTTGTTTTAAAAAAAATGGCTAATTAGAATTCAAATGTGTAATTAAAGTGAGATGTTAAATCACTAATTCAATCAAAAACTTAAATTGATAGGTCGTGATAAAAAAAAAAAAATTAGAAAAATCAAACAATAGACAATGATGAATTTAATTTTTTATCCAACACTCTAACCTATCATGAAAACTTTATAAGAAAAAGAACAAAACATAATTTTTGAAAACAGAGGGAAAAGAACGAAATGGTTGTCATTTTTTTTTTTTTTTTTGAGAGAAAATAGTATCTTTATATTTAGAAAAAATGTATGTTTTTGGAGAAATATTTGATGGTCAATTTTATGCTGAAACAAACTTAATTTTATGTAAATTTGATTTGGTGAATTAATTTTTTTAAAAAAGTGATCAAAAGTAAAATTATTGTTATATTCATTTATATAGGTAATGTATAATATGATATTAAATTTATCTTTTTCTATAAATTTTTTAAGCTTTTAAGTCAATTCTTGATTTAAGATAATATCAGAGCAATAGTATATAAAATTCTATTCCATATAATATAAGAATAAATATGAAATGCATAAGTTAGTAGTTTCATAGGTTTAAAAAAAATGAAATAGATAGTAGATTTTGGTGTTATGTTAAAAGCTTAAAAGTAATTATATTTGACAAATTTAGGACATGTTAGGGGATTGAATCTTTTGAATTAAAAGTTGGAAGGGAAAATCGAGTTCATTACCTATATTTAAGAAAAAAATTATCCAACCTTAAGTAATTTTGCTTTATTTGTTTCTCATAACTGTTCGTAGTTTTAAAATTTTCTCTCATACATCGCAATAAAAAATTACGAATCACCACATTGTAAAACTTGAGTTAATTGATAAAAAAAATTGTACACATAATTTTTTATTTTTTAGTTTAATATATATATTTTATATCTGTTGAGTTATAATGATATTATTATTATCATCATCGCTGACTAAAAAAATATATATATATCAACAATGAATGGGAGCGCCAATTAATTAGGCACCTTAGATATGTTTTCTAATGTCCACAAATTTTTGCGATCCATCACCTTAGGTACATAAGAGACACATACATATACACTATATTATCACCTACCAGTGACATGGAGCTTGCTATTTTTTTCTTCATTTCCCAATATCATACTTTTTAAAAAAAATTTGTCGTTTTATCTAACTTGGCTTTGGGACATTGTTTTACCTAATACATATTTTTCCTCGTGTTCTTCAAAAAGAAAATTAGTTAAGTCCATTCTAGACCATATCTATATTCATATATTTTTCTTTCCATTGTTTTGATTACAAATTTGTATTAACTTCTTTTTCTTAAATAAAATACTTTGGGTTTGATCTTGTTTTAGTTAATAAACTTTTAAGTGGTCAAATTTAGACTTTGTTTAGGATTTTTGTAACTTCTAAAATAATGGCTAGCAACTATACTTTTGGGAAAATAGATGCAAAATAAAGTAAATTAATGTTTTGTAAATTTAAGCTTGAAACCTATGATATTTGGTAAATAATACTAAATTAACCTTTTTTAATAGAAATACTAAATTATCTTATTATAGTAATTATAGCTAAAATAGATCTTTTACTAAAACTTTTATTTGTTTTATAATATAGAATTTTAAGTAATTTTTTTAGAATGATATATTTTATTTACTCTAAATTAATTTTTAAATATCAAGAGAAATAGCTTTATTTATATATATTGAAAAAAAAAAAAAAAGCAACATGGTCTAATTGTTTTAGACTTAGAACATATAAATTTGATTAAGTGAGAAAGAAATAAACTTATAGAATAAATCTTAATTTTAGAGAATAAAATTAAGAATTAATGTAAAATCATATCTCATATTAGGATAAATTAAAAAAATGGGTAGGAAATTGATTTTAAAACAAGCATGAAATGGCTAATTTTAAAACATGAACGTATTTTTAGCAGTGCATATTTAATGTCAATTTGTTTTACCAAATACTCAAACTCGTCCTCAATCTTTGTATTTTCAATAATTCTAAAATGCAGTCTTTTAAAGTTAATTTTTGTCAAAATTAGTTAAGTAAACTTATAAAATTGATTGTCATGCAAGAAAAGATATGGCTAATAAATATTAATTTTTTAAAGAAAAATCAACAATAAATTAAACTAGTCCTACTTTAAAACGTAGGAATCAAATGAAAACTAAATTCGCATTACTTATGGACCAAAAATGTATTTTTTTTTTCCTTATAATGAACTACAAATAGACCAAAGACATAATATTCTTCTTCAACGGATTGTATTTGATTTTTTAAAATATTTGTACAGATTTTTTAAATGAGTTTTCTTTTGGATTGTTTTTAAATATAGGAAAATAAGTCAATTTATATACAAAGATATCATAATGTCATTGATAGACAGTGACATTTTACTGTATTTATAAATATTTATAGCAGTTTGTCATTTTAAATATTTACCATTTTCTTTTAAATAATCAATAGTTGATCTAACAAAAAGAAATGATTAGTTACACCTAATGAAAACATTTTGTGTGTGACTATTGATTCACAATTAAATAAATGAATAAGGCTTATGATATAGACTTGTGAAATCTTATAAGTGTAAGACAAAGAGATGAATAATTTTCTAAGCATTACCATGCATGAAATGTACAAAATAAGCCAAGTTGGGGAAAGCTTGTTACATTCATGTTTACTTTAGTGTGATTTAAGGTTCTTTGTTTTGATTTTCCATGGAAGACTAGAAGGCTAATGATAAAATAATAAACGAATACGACTTTTTATGAGGAAAATGAAAACTTGAAAGCTGAGGATAAATTTATTAGTGAATTTTAAGCAGTAGCAAAATAGCAATTCTCAATCCTCATCTAAAATAAATTAATAATAAAATAAAATAAAATTTCTAAAGCCTTGCTTAGGCCAAGGCCCAAACCGGTCCATATTGAGATTTGGACCGAATCAGCCCAAGCTCCGAAGGCTAACCCATGGTTCTTTTAACTTAAGAAATTGTAATGGGTTTTCTACCTAGAAGGCTTCATTGTAGGCCTATAGTACACAATTGTCTTTTACACTCTATTTATTACATAAATAGTCCAATCAATTACAAATTTTCACTAATATTGTGGTATATTTATCATTAAGACCCTCACTCACTATTTTCATTAAAAAAAAAAAAAAGTCTAGGGTTTTGTGTATCTCCCCCATTCATGCATAGCCTAAGGTTTTGTATATCCATACAACCATTAATTCCTTTTTAAAAAAGTTTTAGAAGAGAAAATTTTGTTTAAATCGCTCATTTTTCTCATTTTCCCCCAAAAATTCTCATGTTTATTCCCTCTTCTCTTTCTCTTCTTCTTCCCCACTCTCTTTTAATTTTCTTCTTCCTTCATTCATGGCTTCCTCAAATTACTTAATCATCTCCCCGCCTCTAAAACCGGTGGGTAAAGGAGATTGCAAAGTTAGTTGAAACCGACCAACAAACGGACGAAGTCGGATTTGAGGTTGTAAAGATCCAAGAACGAACATCCACAATAGATATGGGTTGATCGACACTGAATCTTGGTTGGACAACACTAAAACTAGTGAGTGGCACCAAATCTAAGGATGGAGGGCTCCACGGATGGACGAGGGTTCTGGAAAGAGCACGATGAAGCCAAATCTGAGGTTGCAAATGAATAATGACCCAAACAGATACGTGTCCACGATGGATCTTGATCTAGTTGTTGGATATACATGGATATATTTGAAATAATCCATATATATCTAGATTTATTTCAAATAATAAGATGGCACGTGTAGATTTAGGTACTACAGGCAAATTGGGACGAACTTAGACGAGATATTCGAGGTGATTGGAAACACACACCAAAACACAGATGGGCAAAATGGGGCGCAGATTGGGTTTAGAACACTGTAAATGCCGGATATGAGAGACAACATATGATGTTTTGATTAAGATATATATATTGAGATATGTGTACTTCAGTTTTTTGGAGCTTTGTAGGATTTTTTATATATAGTGTGATATATGTACTTCTCATTCTTCAATTTTTCAAAGCTTTTGTAGGATTTTCAATATATACTATGATATATGCAATTTTTCTCTTTCTTCGATTTTTTGGAGTTTTGTAGGATATTCGATATATATTATGATATATATACTTCTTCGATGATTTTTCGATATATACTGTGATATATAGTTCCAATTTTTTATTAACACTTTCTATTTTATGATATATACACTAATATATATTAAACATTAAGTTCATTGAATACTATGGTAAATAGCTTTGTCTATTTGAAAACCATGAGGTTTTAAAATGACTTTGAATCGATCACATTAATTGAGAATTAGCTATTTATGTTAAAGAGCTTCTGTTAAATTTACTTAAATGAAATTTAGTCAATCTTACTAGTATATTTCATATATTAGTTAGAATATTCATAAACATCTAAGACAAATGTTCGAACGTATAATTTAAAATAAACTATGGTGTATATGAGATAATAACATATAAATCAAACTCAAAATAAACAATGAACTATAATAGACAAATTCAAATAAGTCAAATCATCATATAAAAATTGCATTAGAATGACATATATATCAGATATCGAGAGAATATATTACCGACACAAACGATATCTAATCAAAAGTGCATACATATCAGAATACCTGGAATATACACCAAATAATTAATGAAATATATTACATGAAAACAAATAGTATTCAAAACAATGGAGTATATCATATAATATAAAAAATCAAACATTAAAATGCGTTTTCTCTCTCCAACTGAAAATAGAAAAAAAATTATATTAAATACATTTTCTCTCTCTAATTGAAAATGAAAAAAAATCATATTAAATACATTTTCTCTCTCCATCATTGAGAGAGCTTTGTAATTAGGGAAATATATATAAAAATTGGACATAAAAATAAAAAAAAATGATAAATTTGTCTAACAATAACACTAAAATTCTTTTTTTAAAAAAATTAAATTTAAAGACATTTTTTAAATATATGACTTAAAGATGTTGTTTTATGTAAAAATCTCAATTGTAATATATATAGAAATAGTTGGAAATATAACAATGAAGTTTAAAGTATTAACATATATAGTATAATGTTTTTCTTTTCTTCAACATTTTGTTAGATATATATTTTTTTTTTTAGAAAAAGAGATATCGTTCGGATTCTAAGGAATAGAGATCATAAGTCCAAAAGCTTAGTCCTTAGTTCTTGAAAGGTTAATAAAATTCTCAGGTTTTAATTCTATGCTTATTATATTTTATGTTTTTAAAAATTTATGAATCTATTAATACAATAATTTATAGAAGTCTGATCATTTTCTTTTAAGACGTTGGTGAATTTTTTTAAAAGAATTAATATAACACTAACCTATTGAACAAGTGTTTGAAAGTTAAAAAAAAGTCATATTAGACTTTTTTAAATATTAGATATGTATTTAATAAGTTATAGACTAAATTTGTAATTTAACAATATTAGACAATAAAACCGTAAAGTAAATAATAAAAATGTCAGCAATAACCTAACTCAACTAGTTTTTTACTTTTTAATTTATTGACAATACATGGAGTAAGAGAATCATTCCAAGATTGATAGTACAAGTATTATGTCAGCTGAGTCATGTTCATTTAGCACCTAACTCCACTAGTTAAGTCATTATTAATATATCTAAAGATGGTAATTAAGTTCAAATCTCTCCCCCTCTAATTGAATTAAAAAAGAATAATTAAATATAAAAATTAATTTACCACCTTAAACTTAAATTGAGCAATATCCTTCTAATTGTGACTAGCCCATTGTTATAATAATTCTAGTATATAAAGTGCAAATTGATTTTTTTTTTGAAAAAAAACAAATATTTTTGTAAACCAAATTAAACTTAAAATATATGAGGTCCCCATGGGAGCATTTGCGTTACAAGGTATATAAATTCACACGCCAAAAGTTATTTTTATTTTTTTAAAAGGTCTAAAAAGTTCCATAGTTTTCTTGCTTTTCAGAAAAGTAATTAATTAGGCCCATTGCTTCATCACAGAACTTGGAGCCATTTCATTTATTTTAAATCAAAACCCAATTTTAATTATTAATCAACATTCCACTTGCTAACAATGATCCTTTTTTATTTTTATTTTTCCTTAGGTCACAATTTTAATTAGCACTTAAAGATGAGAGAATCTTAGTTGTGGTGTCCCCTATCCAACTCAAAAAACTTTTGGCATGTTTCTCCCTTAATAAAAATATGATCTTTTTCATTTGTAAAAAAAAAAAAAAAATGTTAATAATATGGTCCCAACTTAATTGTACACATATTTAATTCTAATGTTGGTGAATTAATTATGTTATCTTTAAAAACTTTTTGGTTTATTTTAAAGAAATGACATGTTTGTTTTTGTTCAATTGATGTAAGATAAAATCCAACATCTTTAAACAATATCATTGTCATACAAGAATAATTTGGAAATAAATAAGTTTATTATGGGTCCTTTTTAGGTAGGGTTTAATGAAAATTTTAGAATATATAAAAAGAGAGGAAGAAATTGGAATTATAAAATTTGTGAAATGTCCAATAAAGTTATTGGTGATGGAAAAAAAAAACAGATAAGAAAAGTAAATTCCTTGTGCCCCTCTTTGCTATCTGGTTTCTGAAGTGAAGTGCACACAGTTTTGTACTGAGACAGTGATGATGTATAATTAATAATCTGAGTATTTAATATTTAAAAAAAATGTCAAGTACAAATTAATTTGATATAAAACATTGGAAAATAAGATATGGAAGTAAGTTTGAAAAGTTTCATTTTTATTTTAAAATTAAAAAAAATATATTCCAAAATATACACTTAAGTTTGAAATTGTTTCAAAGAGATATATCTTTTTATTAAAAAATTGACAAGACAACTTATATTATAGAAGTTAAAAGATTTATTTGCTCTAGAGATTAAAAGCGCTTCTGATCATTTATTTTATCTCAAAATATATTATAAGAATATTTACATAACCAATTATTACAATTCAGTTAATTATCGTCTCAATTGACATAAATAATGTTGTAAATGATCCTATCATATATGTTTTGTAACTTTCATGTGTTAGTTGTCACATCATGGAATAAATTTTCAAATGGTATATCTAAAAAAATCAAAATTAAAAGAGAAAATTGAAAATTTGTGAAGCATAATTAGAACCTACACTAAATTTTACCTGAATATTTTGTATAATTTAGGAAATAATAGACCCAAAAAGTTAAGTTTCACCTGTGGACCATCTCTCATGAACACAACTTATGTAGGGTTAATGTCTTTTTAAGTAATCATTCTAAAAGTCAAATCGGTTTAGTTCACTTGGCAAACCCACTTTAATTAGTAACTATACATAATTGTCTTGTACTATGAAGAAAAATAAAATTAAAGAAACATACTACAAATATAGTACTTGTATTATCAATCTTAAAATTAAAAATTCGATTTATTCACTTACATCAAATAATGTCCACGCTTGAAAAAGGAAAAAAAAAATCCAACTTTCTTTCAAAGTCACCACTATTGTAGCACAATAATGATTCTATCAATAAAAATAATCTATTGCCCTCTTATTCACACCCTAATGAACAATATTATATTGAAAAGAACAATAGTTTTTTTTTAATGTAAAGAGTGCATGTAAGAAAGATAAACAAAAAGGCAACGTGACAACATATTTGATCCAAATAATCGATAGTAAGTTAGAATTTAGTCTTAGAAATTGTCACCTATAATTTTAAAAGTTAAAATTTAATTAGTAATTATTGTTAAAACCATACATAATCTCTTTAGTTTATAAAATTTCTAAATAGTTCCAATAGTTTGATATATATAAAAAAACTATTTAAGATAAAATTTATCAATTTATTCGTCTAAATTCTAAATTATAAATCATAGAAACTAATAAATTTTAATTTTTTTCAAACGATTGAGACAAAATTTATAATTTAATCGGAAAAAAAAAAGTAAGAAACGTTGGTGGCTTTTATAGTTAAATAGAAAAAAAAATGATAACAATAAATAATCTCTCTCCAAGGAGTGTGAAAATAGATTTAGATAAGAACACAAGAAAACAAATGAAAAACCTTATCCTTCTGTGTCTCTCTCCTTTTATTATTATTGCCAGAATAAATACAAAGGTTTTACAAGGAAGTTTAATTTGAAAGCCTACTAAGTGACAAATATACATAAATAAAACATATGCATGGTAGCTCTCTCTAGACATTTTACAGAAACTTACGATGTTTGTTGAGAGAGAAACCAAAAGAAAACAATATCACATGTTAATGACTCATGTTTTGATGTCACTCTGTACTTTTGTTTTGGAATATTTGGTTCATATATTTTCAAAAACCTCCCCCAAGTGTCAACTTAGCTTGAACCTCCAAAACCCCTCATTCTACACTTAATAAATTACCCAAGAATAAAGACATTACCTTTTTTTACCCCCCAAAGTTCATGTACATGGTACTTTGTAACATGTCCATATTAAATACAACATTTTTTATATATAAAAAAAGGAAATTTAATCTTGACTATGTTTTTTTTTTCTTTTTTTGACCCTTCTGTTTTTCTAGTGCTTTCCTTCCATTTCTGTTGTGTTGATGGCATTTAACTCAAAGTCATTAAAACAGTCAAACCCGAAATCATGGATACCAAAATCTTCACAGTCAAGAAGCCAAGAGCAATTTTCTTCCCACAAAAAATTGGCTTCATTTGAAATAGGTGGGTTATTGTTCCAAAGTGCTTCTTCTTCAATCCAGAAAGTGTTGTTTGTTATGAAGGAGGATTCATTGTTGTTATTGCTGCAGAAGTTGTTATCTAGAAGAAGGCCAGACGACTCGTCAGTGGTGATGGAGCTGCTGTTCTCTGTCATCGGCGGGGAGCTTGAGTTGTCTAAAATGGTGTCGTTTTCCGCTATGCAATGGTGGTTTCCGGTGGAATTTTCGGTCTTGGTGTTTGGGGATTGGTTTTTCTCATTCTCTGGCTGCTTTTGGATAGGTTGATGGGTAACTGGATCGATTCCCATCTTGATAAGCTTCTTCTTTATGTGCGTGTTCCAGTGATTTTTTATCTCATTGTCTGTCCTTCCTGGTAATCTAGCTGCAATCTTCGACCATCTGAAATATCGGTTATTTAAAGGACCTTATTACCATAAATTCAAATAAATAATGAAAAGTCTATAATAGACGAGAAATTATTCAAGGGGACTACTAAAATGTAGTTGATATATAGGAGAGATACTGTATAAGTGTCTCAAATCCTTAATTATTAACAAATATGCACCCAACTTTTAGCAACCTAGTCCAACCCTAATCGAAAATAGAAATATTACAGGCGAGGTGTAGGGTAATCTCATCGAGATAAGAAATTTTCATTTTTTAAGAAACTTTTAAGAAAACATATAAAAGAAATAAGTTTGTCACGTCTGATAGAGTTACAAGGCTAAGTTTTCAAAAATGGATGTAAATTAGCTAGCAATCAAATATTAGTCTATATAAATTCATTTCAATGTTATATTCAAATAATCATGTTGGGTAGTCAAATCGAATAATTTTAGATAATAAAAGTGTAAGTAGGAATATATTTTTTTTAAAAAAATACCCATAATGTTCGTAGTCTTGTAGGTAAGATATGAAGAAAGAAAGGAAACTCCACTTGTCTTAAACTAAGAAAAGCATATTAGAAAGAAAATAAAAATAAAAACAAAAGGTGCTTGCTCTTTCAAAAAGGTATATATCAATTAAGAAAATTTTCATTTCTTTTCACCACCTTTTAATGTAGGAATTAAAATTAAAAGTTATATATATATATATATTGCTGCCGTCTTTAAAAACTTTCTGGCTCCACCTTCTTGAAAGAGAAAATATTTGTTACCTAACATAATTAAAGTTTCTTTAAATAAAAAATTAAAAAGAAAAAAAAAAGAAAAAAAATTGTTTCAAAAGTTGTATTTCTTCAAGCTATTCCAAATCCACCTTAAATCACGCCAGGGTTTGGAACAGAAAGTGGATAGTAAGCGACAGAAAAATTAAAATGAAACTAAAAACTATACAGTGAATATATCATTAAGATACAAATTTAGAATATTAACCTGACGTTATGCTTCTCTCAATTTTAATCAATGCTTAAGACTGAAGTTTGTCTTCTTTCCTACACATTACTTAAAAATGTGTAATTGATCAAATCTTTTAAACTTAAGATTCAAGAAAAGCCGGTGGTTGAGAAGGGTCTTTAATTTGAAACTAAAATCAAAAGGGTATGGAAAAAGAAATTAAAAAAAGAAAAAAATCAAGACTTTTTTTGAAAAGAATTAATTAAAACCCCAACCTGTTTCCAAGACGAGCATGAAGATCAATGACCAATTGCTCCTCAGTTTCAGTGAGAAGGCCCCTCTTAAGGTCAGGGCGGAGATAATTAGTCCAACGAAGGCGGCAGCTTTTGCCGCAGCGGCGAAGGCCAGCAAGCTTAGGGACAGCCCGCCAACAGCACTGACCATTAGTGAGTATAAAGTTGATGAGTTTCTTGTCTTCATCAGCAGTCCAAGGGCCTTTTTTAACGCCAAGTTTGTCGCAGCAAGGTTGTCTGCCCATTTTTGAAGACAAAATGATAAACTAAGTTTGGTTCAGGCTTTTTGACAAACAGTTGGCGGGCGAAGCCAAAACGCAAGGCGTTTAGGCTCTCTTTGCTTTGTAGTTTGAAGGAGGAGGACCCAAAAGACTTAAAAGGCTAAACCACTTTATATAAAAGCTTTCCGTGTCTGTGGTTTGTGGTTTGTGGTTTGTGTTTGTTCTAAGGCTTTACGTCGCAACAGCTTAATATATACTACAAAATGCACACGCATGAAATGGGAGATTAATCGGAAGGAAGGAAGAAGATTTTGGGGTCCACCATTTTTGGCATGAAAATGACTGAGGAACTGCAATGGCAGTGTTCTGATGCGGGTAGTTCCACAAAATGGAGATGCCGCAGTTCAATAAGCGTCTTACACATGTAACCACCCCATAAAATAACTGTCACCGTTTTTTTTCTTAATAAATTTAGGTTACTACTTTCAATTTCAATTTTAATTTATTTTCATCTCCATATTTTTAAAATATATGTATTCTTATTCCTATTTTTTTTTTTAAAAAAGTGATCGTAATATTCACTTTTGTTTTCACTTTTAAACGACTAAAATGGTTAACATTTAAAAGTATAGTGACAATTTTAAAGTACACAAATCAAAATGAATAAAAAAAAATAAAAGTATAAAGATAAAAATGAGTATAGAGACCAAAATAAATTAAACTTAAAAGAACAAGAACCAAAGTAATATTTAAAGTTTGGTATGATTTTAGTTTCATTATGTTTAAAACTTTAGATAGTTTACGCTTAGTTTTAATTTAGTGTTTATTATTTAGTTAAATTTATTAAATTGTCATTGAAAGGTTAAAAATATGGTTTGAACTTTTACTCGCTCAAAACACCATTTATTAGTTATTTTGTTATCTACTCGAAAATTCCATTTAATAGTTATTTTGTTCTATCTTCTTAATTCAATTAAATTTAATATTTTTTTTGTTTAATGTATGTATTTGATGTTAATTGAGTTATGTAAAATATATTTAGAAATTGAATAAGAAGAAAGACAAATCTGAGTTAAAAAATAATTTATAAGTGATGGAATTAGATTAAATATGGAAATTGTAATTCTTTGAATGAAAAAGAAAAAGAAAGAAGGGTTAATGAAGTTTTACTCCACCACATAGCCATATACATCACTCATTTCGTCATCTCTACGTTTACGTGTCCTTTGTGAAAGGAGCGGAGATTAATACGGTGTTGCCATTTGCCGTTGGAGGGGCCGGGACTTAGCATTTATATTAATTAATGATCAATACACACAACCATACACACTAGGATTTTGCTTACTAACACCTTCTTTTGAATTTTCACTTGCATCATCTCTTCTCATTAGTCTTTGCTGAAATCATTTTGTTAAATCTTTCTAATCACCATTTTCTTCCTAATTTCCGTTCATTATTTCATAATAGCAAATTATGGGACCAAAATCACAAATCACCATTGTGGAAAATTATTACAATCACACTTAATTCTCTCCTCGATCTCAATTATCTCAAACCTTTTGTACCACTTAACTTCTCTCACTCTCAAATTAAAAAATACTATACCAAACATTAAAATGTTTATGATTATAACTATGACAATTTGAAACTAAAGTCATATGCTACTTTTATAGGTTTTAGAACTCAATTTATTTGAACTTTTTCATAATACAATTCTTCTAATGTTTTGTCAAAATCTTACAATTTTTTGAAGAATCTACAGCTTTTGTTGCATCCATTGTCATTATCAACAACCATAACTCTCAACTCAATAGAATCTTAATCTACTCCATCATAAAGAGTATACTGCTTGGAATGTCATCTTCCAATATTTTTCTTTTTCGTCACATGTTAATAAACGTTGTTGAATTTATGGTGCAAAACTTCCTCTACTTGGCACATCATGATATTCTTCAATCATCGACATGTATGGATTAATTCCATCGCACACATCGTGCATAACTGCCAAGTCAATGCAATGTACAAACATGTATAATTGTTAACATCAAATCATTTATCATCGAAAAGCAAACATATCATAGAGATAAATCTAATATTGTCTACTCTAACCAAAAAGACAATATTAGTCTCTGCTTTAGATCCCTTTGAACCATTTTTTTTCATGTACTCAGACTGCCTGCATTCTCTAACCTTTCTCCTATAAAGTTTTTCTCAGCAGGACCTTTGCCAAAATCACTCTTGAGCTTCTAATGGACCACCATCATACAAAATTAACTCTTCAAGAACACCATTACTCCTTTAGAACCTTGTGTAACTCAATACATCTGCCATAAACTAAAATTGATCATTTCATCAAATTTTTTTCATGTCAATCTATATTACTAGACTCATAAAACTTGATACATTTGTTTCATTCCCAACAAGTATAAAAATAGTGAACAAGTCCACGCTATTCACATATTGTAAGACATTTTATGAAATCCTTTTTGACGTGGAAGTTAGAAAATAATGCAACTAAAAAGCATACGCATAAATTCAAGAATATGGGAACTTAAAGCTATTATATGATTTATTGGGAAATGCCTCCTACTTCAATCACAAGAATAAACAGAAATTAATCATGAAAATAAAAGACACAATAAAAATAGGGTAAAGAAACTTCAAAAGCAAAGAAAAATCCACTATATGAAAAATGGTTATAATGACTCATAATTTTCTCCTCAATTCTAATTTCAAAATTACTCTGATCTTAAAGTTTTTGTACTACTCACACCTTTTTCTCGATCATTCTCAAACTACAAAATACGAAAAGGAAGTTTAATTAGAGTTGGTACACACAAATGTAAAAAGTCTTTCTAAGTAGGATGATTTGAAATCAAAGTAGTAATAAGCTCCTCTTATAGTGTTTGAAGTCCATCAGTTCCTTAAACCTTTCCGATGTGGGATTACGACTCTTCTAATATTTTTTCTAGGATGGATGATGAAAAAAATAATAAAGTAGAATATACTTTTTGTTTTCATTTCACTGTGTTAAATTGGATAAATTCTTTGAGGAAGATGTGATAGTTTTGTACAATTAGATCTATGAGAGAGAGACAGTATAAATATCTTGAATTTAATTATATCAAGCGATTATGAGAGGCATGCAAATTTTCAATCCCATGTCAAATAATTAATATGAGGTAGATCCACCACTCTCATAGTCTCATATATTCAACATTTTTTTTTTTTTTTTTTGTATTGAAGAACTTGGAAAGAAAAAATGGTTAAAATGTTATTTAGGTTTTTAGAACGTTCAAAATTAGTTCTTATATAAATGTCTAAATCTATGTACTTTTAATAAAATTTAAAAATAGTTCATACCATTAGTTTACTATCAAATTTTCTATATAAAAAAATTGTTTTTATTGGCCTCTATTCTGTAGATTTCTTTTCTTGCATGAACATTATTATTATTATTATTTTACTATTTTCAATAAAAAAAAAAAAAAAAGATAACTTCAAAGTATATGGGCTAAATTTGAAAATTTGAGGGAAATGAAATGGAGTGAAATTAGATGAAAATTATATTTTTATTTAAAATAAAAATATTATTATTTTTTTTTATTTATTATTTTTTTTTTTTGGAGTATCACAGCAACTCATGAGATTTTTTTTGAGTATCCACAAAAGGAAATCTTTGAACTAAAAAATTTAAAAGTCTTCTTATATTTTTCTAAGAAAAAATGAGGCTGACTTGGTATTGATTATATTTATGCAAATAATCTTTTTTTTTTAGAAATTCTTATAATAAAAAATCTCAAAAATATTTATACTTTATAGTAAAAAGTTTCAAAAGTGCAACTATTGAATTTTTTTTGCTATAAAGTGTAAATATTTTTAAATTTTTTTATATTTAAAAAGGTCTTTTTTTTAAAAAAAAAATAATAATAATAATAAATTTTTATTCAACGGTGTTTTCAAAATATGATGAACAGAACTTTATTTATGATGGAGGATAACTAATGAATTAGTTCGAAAAATGAAATTGACTAAAATAGAATCATATATTTAAAAGGAAATTTTTAGACATATTATCGGAAATAACCTGATTTAACAGTCCATTTGATTTTTAGGCTGCGCTTGTTCAAAATCTCTTGTATAATATATTTAAGGTTGATTTAGATTGACTTGAGAAAAAAAAAGTGTTTTTCAAAAAATTTATTTTTATTTAAACATTTTTTTATAAAAATTTATAAAATATATTTGAAAAGTTATTTTGACTAGTTGTCAAACACTCCAATTTCTTATAAAATGACTTATTTTTTAAAATTAAACACTTTAAAATGTAATCCAAATACACCATTATCTTTTATAAGTGGTAAAAAACAATTGATCATATTTTAAAAAATTAGAACAAGTATATATATATTATATATTATATATATATATATATATTCATTTTGCAAAGACTTCAAAAAAACATTTTTTAAATTAAAGTGAACATAGCTCAATTAATATATGAAAGTGTTATTGACTATGAGGTTTGTATTTCAAATCTTCTTATCCATATTGTACTAAAAAAAACTTCTACAAAAGTGAAAAATCAAAATATCAATAATAATAATGGACCGAAAATTTTATAGCGTAATCGCTATTAAAGAGGGAGCTAAAGACTATTTTAATAAAAATTGAATTGTTGGTATGTTCTAACAAACATACTTCAATTCTTATTCAAATATTAAAAAAAAAAATACTTTACATAATTTTAGAAATATGACCAGGTTTGTAAAGACAGTCTTAAAAAGTAGATAACGAAACAATCAAATCAATAAATAAAGTATTGTTTTTATCGAGGTGCATACAAAAGTGTCCAAATATTCATGGAATTAAAAAAACTAATATTTATAAACTTAATTTCCAAAAAATCAAAAACAAAAAACTAAGTCTCTATTTCATAATGGTAATCATTTAGTTTTTGGAAATTCAGTCTATAAACATGAATTTCACCCTTATGATTCTTTGTTTGTAATTTACTTTCTACCATTATTTTCAAAATTCAAACCAAGTTTTGAAATTAACAATAAATAGTTTTTAAAACACATGTTTTTATTTTTAGAATTTTGTTAAGAATTCAACTCTTTTACCTAGAAAAGATTGAAACAATTGCAAGAAATTGAGAGAAAACAAGCACAATTTTCAAAAACCAAATAGTTATTAAGGCCCCATGTTAGACTCTCAAGATTGAGACACGCAACTAGGCTTAGTGGGCCTTGCATGAGGGTAAAAACGTTGATTTTGATTTTAAATCCTGTGACTTTGTTTGGTAACCATTTCATTTTTTGTTTTTTGGTTTTTTAAATTAAATCTATTTCTTCTCATGGTTTGTATCTTAAGTAGAAGAGTTGAATTCTTATCCAAATTTTCAAAATAAAAATAAGTTTTTAAAAACTATTTTTTTTTAGTTTTCAAAATTTGACTTGGATTTTGAAAATTTGGACAAAAAGTCGTTATCAAAACAAAAATTTTGAGGTGAAAAAGTTGTTTTATAGTCTTCATTTTCAAAAACTAAAAACAAAAAACCAAATGGTTACCAAACATGGCCTAAATTAATTAATTTTTTTGTTTTTAGTTTTGACATTTATTATTATTATTTGTAACTTTTTTTATCATGATTTTCATATTTCCTAATCAAACATTTGTATTCTGAAATAATTTTAAAAACAAAAATTATTTTTTTTAGTTTTAAAATATCGCTTGACTTTTAAATATTGTTTTAAAAGTAAACAAAAAAAGTATCTAAAGTACATGTGGTGTTTATAAATTATAAAGTTAATTTTTTAAAATTAAAAACAAAAATGAAGGTCCTGTTTACTAATCATTTTGTTTTTTGTTTTTGTTTTTTAAAACTAAGTCTATGAACACTACTTTTACCTCCAAATTTCTTCATTTGTTATTTACTTTTCACCAATAATAATAAGCCAAATTTTGAGAACTAAAGAAAGTTGTTTTCAAAAAGTTGATTTTGCTTTTAGAATTTGGCTATGAATTCAACTACTGTTTTTAAGAAAAATGCAAATCATTGTAAAAATGTGGATGAAATAGGCCTAATTTTCAAAAACAAAAACAAAAAACTAAGGTCTTATTTGATAACCATTTTGTTTTTTGTTTTTTGTTTTTATCTTTTAAAAGTAAGTCTATGGATACTACTTCTACCTCTAAATTTCTTCACTTGTTATCTACTTTTAACCGGGAGTTTAAAAAATCAAGCCAAATTTTAAGAATTAAAAAAATAGCTTTTAAAAAGTTATTTTTGTTTTTTGAATTTGATTAAGAATTCAACTATTGTAGTTAAGAAAGATGCAAATCATTGTCAGAAATGTGAATGAAACAAGTTTAATTTTTTAAAAAAAAAAAAATCAAATGGTTACTAAACATGACCTAAATGGTTACAAAATAGTACCTAAATCTTTATCAAACGAGACACAAATAGTCATCGAACAAGCCTAAACTATTTCATTCTTGTAATAAATTTCTCACCGTTGAATTACATTACTAATAAGTTCATTTCAAGTTAGCTAAAAAAAATGTTGATTTCGTGCAAGATTTAACATGAAATATATAATATTAAACCCTTGATTTATGAGATAACCTTTGGACCCATTTATTATCAAAGCATATAAAGAATTTATGACCACATATTCAAATATTCTAGCATGTCCACTATCTCTAAGAAATTAGAAGTGTGTTGCATAGACTAGCATGCAAAAGGGGATTGAAAAAAAATGTACATTACTTCAAAAGGCAAGTCTTCTCAATCTATAAAGCTAATTCAAAAGGAAATAATTTCTCTAGCATGTAAAACAATCATATATCTTCAATCAATTCTCGCACAATTAAAATATGAAATAAATAAATAAAACATATCAATCTGACTCAAATTTCGATGATTTGAGATATTGACTAAGTGATTAGAGCATATATTAGTTTGCAAAATTGATATACAAGAAGATTGTATCATTGGTTCTTATCTCATTTCTTTCGATATGGGAGTGGAATGAGTAAAATTACATGAGTGATTCAATTATGTTTTCTTCTTCTTGTCCTTGTATTCCTATGTCTTCATCTTTCTCATTATTCTTACAGTGTAAGCAATAAATGAATCCACCCTATCTGATTTCGAATATGATACATCAACTTTTACGTTGAAATCTCACTCATAGTATGTTAATATTTGTTTAACACGTAGAGTGGTTTATTACGTTCTAATATGAACCAACTTAATATATTAAGAGATTAAAGTAGATTTTCTTGACCAAAATTTATACCTAATACCTCTATTAATACATAATACTAAATTAAACATACGTAGTAGCTACCATGTCTTTTACTTAAAAATACACACCACAACTAAGTGTGATACATATATGTTTCATACAAACTCTATAGGACCCAATTTGAGAAACTATACATGTGACGTGCATATTATACCTTATGTGAAGAGGTTAAAAAAAATAACATAAAGTCTATGGTGGCTATAAAAAGAGGTTTTTTAAGTTTAGGGGTTCTTCCCATTTTTCGCTGTTTTTTCAACTCTTGAACCGATTTTTCAAAGAATTTACATGTGTCATTTTTTCCTTCCTTTCTTTATTTTAACATTATTTTAATCCCACCATATCATAATAAGGCACAAAAACCATATGGGTGGTTGAATATACAGATCTCCACTTTTGTTGGGTTTTGACTTGTGTCTCTTGGCTTAGGTTGGTGGATATGAACATCGACCTTTTACCCTACAAGTCTTCATAATCTTGACGAGAGAAATTAAAGATAGAATCTTTGCTAAGAAACTATGATAAATAAGAAAACTACATATAAAAAAAAAAAAAAAAACTTAGAGAATACGAAAACATATGTACGATTACACTTTAAGCATTTAGTATGTCTTGTTTTAGTATTTTTATAAACAAGAGAATTCAAATGGTCATTTTCTTGAGATAATTTGAGACAAGATATTGATAATCATTCACATGACAAGTGTCCAAAGAGGAAAACAAAAACATGTATAAAATTACTTTGAAGACACTTTAAAACAAAGACCATTTGACTAGGTATATAGTTTATAAAAATTAATTATATCCACCATTTTGCTTTGCAGTTCAACAACATAAAAAACACTTGCTATGTTCCTACGGTGTCCCATCTGTCATAGCTATGCAAAACCAAACACGTAAGAGTTTTGATTATTTGGGTTTTTTTTTTTTTTTTGTTTGTTTTTTAAAAAAACATTTGATGTTTTCATATAATAATGTGTTTTTAAGGATATGGATAAGGTGAATGTTGCAATTGTAAGTTAGGGTTTTGTCGAGGGGGAAGGTAGCTTAGGAAAGCATTTATTACTTGTATGACTTGAGGATGTTGAATTTTTAAGATTTCAGATACTCGATGTTTGTGTTTATCATTTTATTTCATTATATTATAGTTTTAATTTTGAAGATCTTTTTAAATAAATAAGTCTCGTTGAAATATTATTTTAGTCCATATCTTTTTAAGTTTTCTCAAATGTCCAGTTTTAATTCATGTACTTTCGATAAAGGAAAAAATATATTTTGGTTCCTAGATTTTGGATCTAATTTTTATATAATTCATACATCTCAAAATGTTATACTTTTACCTTTTAGATTTGAGTTTAGTTTCTATTTTTCAAAATATTGCAATTTTACCCTTTAAATTTGAGTTTTGTTTCAATTTGGTCTCTAGATTCAAGACTTACACTTTTAATCTTGATTTTTACTAAACACTCACTTTTCCGTATTTAGCATTAATGTTTAATAATTGATTTAAAGATTTAAAAGAATTATAATTAATAAAATTTCACTATTTTTTTAACGCTATTAAAATTAATTTTAAAATTTTTACTTCATAATAATTTTAAATTAATTGATAGACATTAGCGCTAAATGCTAAAGTGAGTATTAAGTGAAAAAATCGAAGTTAAAAGTGTAAATCTTGAAACCTAAGAATCACATTGAAACAAAACTAAAATCTATGGAATAAAATTGTAGCATTTTGAAACCTATGGACTAAATTGAAATCAAACTCAAAATTTAAGAAATACAAATATGGGATTTTGTAACCTATCCGCTAAATTGAAATCAATCTCAAATCTCAAGGAATAAAAATGTGACATTTTGAAATTTTGAGAGTAAATTAAAACTAGGCCCAAAATCTAGGGACCAAAAATGTATTTTACCTTACAATAAACGTTATGACCCAACCTTTCGAGTATTCTAACAAGGACCGTTACGACATAATGCATATTTACATTAAAAATATTTTGACCGTTATAGCAAAAATTTATTAAAACGGGGATGACTATTTCAAATCATTTTATTAAATAAATAAAAACATTTAATCAGGACCCTGAAAAACATTTAGAGCCTGCTTGGGAACCCATTATCCTATGTGGGGAGATGATATAGCTTCTATATCACCGTTTAGCTCACTAATATACCATCTTCCCTTTTCACTTCCCTCAACATGTGCACAGTAACCTTCATTTAACAACTCTTTCAGCTTTTCCACTCCCAACTTCATATCATCACTCTCGTCACTCTCGTTATTCTCTCCTCCCTTCCTATGACCCACTTATGTTTTTATTTCTTTATTTTTTTCCTTGAGTTTATTTCATTATACGTCAGGTGTAATTTTTTTCCACTATATCCATTTTATTAAGAAACCATGATATTTCAATCTAGTTCCATGCACACATTTTTTTACTTTCAATTTACATACATCGTTTTTTCCTCTAGTATCCTATGATAGAGTATATTAATAAATTAGTACCTATAAATTATTTCATTCAAGTTTTCATTTTTATTTGTTTAGTATATTAATTATTTATCTGCCTAATGCCTATTAAAAAAATCACAAAATTTTGAATTAAATCTTTGTACACAATTTCTCAAAAATTTTTTTTTTTTTAAAAAAAAAAAAAAAAACTCTTCCTATACAACATCAATATTGAAAATCTACTATTCAAAAGCCCATCATAAAACCCCTATAGAAAACTCATCCGTGAATATATATGAGAAAAACTTCAACAAAATTCCTAAAATCAAACAGCAAAACTTTTTTTTTTTTTAAAAAAAAATGCCTCACTAAAATATCACCGACCATTCATAACCCTTTAATTCTTTATAGTTTTTATAAATTAAATTTATAAATACTACTTTCAGTCATTTATTTTATTTTTTATTTGTCTTCCTTTTAAAGATTCTTTTCAAAATTCAAGTCATGATTGAAAATTATATATATATATATAGTATTAAAAAGTGAAAAAATGTTTTAGAAAAAAGTTTGTATATCCATCACTGGCTTAGAATTAAATTTCGTAGTTTTAAATATTGGTATTTTGTTGACTATTTACGATTAATCTTAAATTTTGATTGAGTTTTTTTGTAAATAACAATAATAAAGAATTATTTAAAAGACAATAATTTAATACAAAAAATTGAATTAATACAATACTTGAATTATAAGATTAAAAAAAATAGTATTCATACAGGCAAATTATTTTATAGTATAAAAGACTGAGCCAAATAGCACTAACATATGAACTCTGCACACACAAACACAACATATGAACTCAAATATAACAACTCTGCACACCCAAACATAGACATATGAACTCAGACAACACAACTCTACACCACAAACACAGACATCAGAACTCGTCAGACATCAGAACTCTAGACATCCTATATCATCTCAACGCCTCAAACAGCTCCTTATAAAGAAAACATCCAAAACATTAAATTTTCTGTCTGACATTAAATTCTAGTTTCAAGACATTCAAATGACTAACAAAAAAAACATAAATTGAGCGGAAGCGGTTTCTCTTATTCCTATATGGCTCTGTCACGGGTCCGCCTATCATTCGTCGATTGGTTCCTGTCATTGCCTGAAAAACATAAAGGAGAAAGGATGAGTATAACAATACTTAGTAAGTGACCTGTTATTGAGCCCTCTAGATAACCTATTAACTAGTCTATCTAGGCATTGGTGTACATCCATTATATCAGTCGTGGTGATCCCGAAGGATTACATATCAGTCATAAACGTGATCTGCATCAGTCATAGTGTGTCTCTGAAGGTACACAAATCAGTCGTAACGTGAACTCGAAGGAATACGCACAAGTCATAGTGTGTATCTTGAAGGTACATGAATTAGTCATAACGTGAACCCGAAGGAACACACATTAATCATAGTGTGTAACCGGAAGGTACACACATTGGTCATAGTGTGTAACCCGAAGGTACACGATCAATCATAAATGTGCACATATATAGTCATATGTGTATATCTGCTCATATAAGAAAAGCTAACAAGAACCCTATAACTTAGCATGCATCAGTTTTCATATAACCCCTGTGTTATATTTATAGTTGTTTATCTTATAGGTAAAATTACTAGTATATCCTCAATCAACTGTACATATCATCATAGTGAGAACAGTTCATTCAGTCAATATCATTAAATCATGCAAATTTAATCAGTTAGAAAAATTAACGGTCCAAACAGTCTAGAATAATTAGTCCATTCGGTCTTATCAATCTCAAGAAAGCAGTCCGAGCAATCTAAAGTAAATAGTCCAAGTGGTAGGAACGACTGGTTCGAAGGTGAACCAGTGGAAAGTCATTTACCTCGGATTGAAATTCCAAAATTAATCTCCAACAAAAACTTGAATGAATGTTCCAAACACTTTGTTTGCTCCAAATGTATTCCAAACTTCACTCAAACATTCAAATCTACACATAAACCATAATTTGGGATTTAAAATACAATTCCCAACATTTAACTAATTCAAAAAATTTCATAGTCTTATTTCTCACCAAATAAAAATTCAGTGAGCGACGGTGACCGATGGATGCACAACAACAAACAGCTAAAAAGAAATATGAAAGTAATAAGGATTTTTCTCTCTAATTAACCTCCTTTGGAATGAAGTTGATGGTTGTATTTATAGAGGGAAAATAATCTTAATCTTAAATTATTTGGAATTTCATAACTTGAAGTAGTAGATAAATTAGATTTTCTTTTTGTATATGTACTTTATCTAATTAGGAAATCTAGGTTAAAACAAATAATTAAGGTAGTATATAAATTATATTTCCTTTTTGAATAAGAATTTTCTAATTGAGAAATCCATATTTTATTTAATTAGAAAATCCACAATCTAATTAATTTGGGAATCCATATTCTAATTAAATTAAAAATTTCACACTAATTAAATTAGAAATTTCATAATCTAATTAATTTAACTTAGATCCAAATTTCTCTTATCAACTCAATTTAAATTGATATCTTCTTTAGTTTGGATCAAAACTCCAAAATTAAAGCGGATAAATTTTAAAACCACAATTTCTCATTTTTCTTCTTAAATTTCAGATTCATTTTAATTTTTAAAATCCTAATTCTTTTCTTTTCTTTTCTTTTTTTTTTAATTTTCAAATCGTTATCCAAAATAATCCAAAAATTTCAAATCTCTTATCAAATTAATCTCAAACCAATTAACATCCCCAATTAACTTAATTTTGGCTCCAAATCAAAATTAAAGGGAATATACAATCAATTAATTGGGATAATTTACATCATTCTAAATATTTAATGAATTTAAATTCACACTTTCTCAAGTAAATAAACCAATTTTTTCTTAATGGAATTAAAATTTCAATTCTTTACAAATATCTTTTAAATTAATTATTTTGCCTCCCAAATTAAACTTTAGTCCTAATTTATCAAAATAATGCCAAAATATTTCAAGATAATCTAATGAAAATTACTTGAAAAATTTGGGATGTTACAATAAATCTTAAATTTAGTGGTCCCTCAATTTTTTTTTTTTTTTTTTTATCTAAATTGGTTAAATAAGTATTATATTTTTCATGCCAAAAAAATACAATATACGAATATATTTTTAGAATTTATAGTGAAAATACTAATAAATAATAAAATATTTCTTTTAAGAAATCAAAATAAATTATTAATAAGAACTAAAATTAAGATTTATTGAAAGTACTATGATTGAATTTAGATATTAGAAAGCATAGAGATTAAAATTAAACTTATGAAAATTATTATTATTTGAAAAGCACCAAATAATTACCGTTTGCTATTTATAGCTTGAACATTGTTTTTTAAAAATACAATAACCGTAAAAAGTGGGTATTATATTTTTCAAGCTTCCTTTGCGAAAAATATTTTCCACGCTTAGATCTTATATTCATTTTATTAAATATAAGCCGACATGTCAATGTTATCATGAATATTTCTGTATTTTCATGTCTCGACATCCACATAAAAGATAAATCAATATTTTTATTATATTGTAAAAATATTCAAAAAAAACATAAAATATAAACAATAAATTAATATCTAAATATAATATAAATAATAATAAACATTCTAATTTATTTAAAAATCATGAAATATTTATTCATTAATTTAAATTTATTGTTTGAATATTTTGTTTTTAGATTTTTCTTCGATATCAACATTTTATTGATATTTTCATCCATACTTTCGTAAAATTAAGGCCTCAATATTTTTGTCGATGTTGATATTTTAAACTTTGCTTAATTTTATTCAATGCTTAATTTTATGTCGTTTTTGTTTCGATGGATATATACACAAATGTTTTAGTAAATAACTTTTGTATAAAAGAAACTATTTTAATTTATAAATGTTCCAATACAAACGTAAAATGATAATAGATGGCCTTATTCTTAACTATATAAGGTTTAATAACGATTTTGTTTTTAATTTTAAAAAAAAAGGAAGTATTTGAATTTTGATCAAATTTAAAAAAGAAAAAGAGATTTTAAAAAGGGAAATTAATGTAAATAGAAAAATCTCAAAAATATTTATTTTTTATAGCCATTAAAACTATTTGATAACCATTTGGTTTTTTGTTTTTGTTTTTAAAAAATTAAGCCTATTTCATTCACATCTTTTACAATGATGAGTACAATTTGTTAATTCTTAACCAAATTTCCAAAACCAAAACAATTTTTTGAATGCTATTTTTTTAATTCTCAAAATTTAGCGTGGTTTTTTAAACCAAAAGTAGATAACAAAGAAAAAATTTTTGAGGTGATAGTAGTGTTCATAGATTTAATTTTCAAAAATAAAATGGTTATCAAACTGGGCCTTACCTTTTAATTTTTAATTTTTAAAAATTAAGTTTTTAAATAATACTTTACCAATAAATTTATTTGTTTTGCTATCCACTTTCTACCCAATATTTTCACAAACAAGTTAAAATTTGGAAACCACTAAAAGTAGATTTTAAAAACTAGTTTTCATTTGCAGAAATTTTACTTAGAATTTAAATATTTCTAAGAAAAGCGGAAACCATAATTAGAAAATTATGAATAAAGAAGCATAAATTTCACAAGCCAAAAACTACAAACCAAAAACTAAAAATGAAATTCTAATCCTGATAAGCTTGTAAAGTTGTGCTATTGTACTAGTATTAAAGCATTTCATAATTTTATTAAATTATACTAATTTAGAAAATTTATTAAATTATACTAATATTTTCTTACAATGAGGACTAAATAACCATCAATGATAAAGTATAAGGATTAAATCTTTACTTAATAAAGATCATGAACTAAATTGTTATAAATTTGAAAGTATAGGAGATAAATCATTAACAATTAAAGTATAGGGACTAAATTCTTAAAGCTCAAAGTCAAAAATGTTCGTTAAACCCTTACTTTTTTACAACATAGTCAATATTTCTATAAGAATACATCTCTAAACTCGGGTTATTGTAAATTTAATTATATCAATATTTCATATATTTTTTTTTATTGATAAAGATAATACAAGAGTTTGAATTTATGACCCTTTTGCTACCATGCTAAATCACAAGCCTAATTGTGGGTTACTTAAATTTAAGTATACCAATAAATTTCCATACTTCAATAGTTTCAAGCATATATTCATAACAAGAGACATTGATGTTTGACTACTTAAATTATACCCACTTTCATTGAGCTCTAGCTTTTTTGAGTATGAAGCAACAACAAAAACTTTCCTATAGAGTCACAATGTCTAATGTTTTTTTCTCTTAATTTGTCCTAAAACTAAAACCAGAAGCCCTACTTTAAAAATAAATCAATCCTCAATTGGAACTGTGGATATATTTCTACCATGAGAGAGAAAGAGGAAATTTTAAAGGCACCTTGTATTGAATTGGATAACACACAAATTAAAATAATTGGAATCTTTTCTAATCCAAAAAGTGCAAAGGGATTAAATAGCTATAATATGAATATTAATTGTATAATCTAATTATTAAACTCTTTCTTTTTAATATAATATATATATTTTTTAATTTCTTTAAGAAAATGGGATGGATTATTTTACCCTAAAAAATTACAAACTTTCCCCACCCACCATCCCACTTAAGTTAATGATGAAGTATTCAATTTCAAAGTACATTGGCTTCAGCTTTAGCTCAATTAACACCATTAAACCACATCCAAAAGCGACCTTTCAGCTACCAAATTGATTTTTTTTTTTTTTTCATTAACAAATTATGAAGTATGAACTTAGGGAACCTATTATTATTGCACTCCTTTTTAAATTGAGTAAAATCCACTTTCATTGGTTTAGTTCTTTAATTCTAGACTTCTCACGAAAAGGTCATTTAATTACGCCATTAGTGGGTAATGCAATCGTCATTAATCTCACTTAAATTATTTTCTTTTTATTTTTTTAAGAAAAAAATCATTATGACCAAAATTTAGCAAAAAAGATCGATGATGATGGAAAGGCCGACAAGAATTATGAAATTAAGAAAACAGCTAAGAACATATAGAAGTGAGTTGGAAAATATGTGTGTTATTTGGGTTTTTGTAATGAAAAATTATGTTTTTTTTTTCTATTTTCTTTTTTGGGGTATGGAAATCAATCATCTGGCAAACGATCAATCAATTCAATTGAATATTTGATTTTTTTTTTTTTTTTGTAGCAAGAAATTTGAAAAGACATTCCCAGGTGTGAGTTCTTGGGATTCTTAATTAATTCCATTGATTTTGAAGAAAAGTACATATCAACTTGGAGTTTAAATGTCTATGATGTTTGGTGGGAAAACAGCACCATAGTTTGATGAATAATCATGTTATAGGTCTTTTCTTTGGTGGACTTAGAAAAGAAACATTCAAATAATCTAATTCAATTATCAAATCAAGAAGGTGAAACCCTAGTTTTAAATTGTGTCCACACAAAGGGAGTGTTTTTTTTTCTCCCTTGATGTTTGGTTTTTTTGTTTGAAAACTTTTCAATAATATAAAAGTCCGTTTTGATTGACTTGAAAAAAAAATACTTTTTAAAAAATTCATTTTTATCTAAACACGTTTGATAAAAACGGTTTTAAGTGGTTATTAAATATTCTAATTTTTTTCAAAATGATTTATTTTTCAAATTAAATATTTAAAAATGCATTCGAAACACACCATAAGATTATTCGTAGATAAAAAATTCAATTCAATATGTTTAACAGAAACTCATCAGCCACACAAATATTCTATTACAGTTTTTGTAGTATAATAACTAGAGTGGTATATATAAATTTTATCTCCGACCTCAAGAGAACAGAATATATATGTGTAGATTATCGTTGAACTATATTGTAGGATTCTTCTGCCACCATCATTCACAAGATATAATTTAACTTAGTACTCTTGAATTTTACTCTTAAGATCTCTCTACTTTTCAACTTTTTTCTCATTTTATAACTTTACGTAAAGTTTTATTTAAAAAAAATGTAATTAATTAATGTTTAATATGAGCTTGTTGAAAATGTGATCAAACATCCTAAATACTATATTCAAAATTATCGTTTCTAGATTAGATTTAAACTAAATGTGTGGAATTCAGAGATTAAAATTGAAGTTGGAAAACAAAATAGAAGACTAATGAGATTAGATTTATAGTGGTTTTCCTTAATATTTCGCATTATTTTTTTAAAAAAATTAAGCTATATCTACTTCTTCTTCTTTCTTTCTTTTTTTTTTTTTCAAAAAGAAATTGAAAGTTAAGCAAGTTTTTCAATAGTATCCAAATAAAATATTCAAGGGTCAAATTTCTACCCTCTCAACCTTCGATAAACTTTTTAAATTAATGGTTTATTTTTTAAATTTCGTTGGATAACCATTTAGTTTCCATAAGTTTCTTTGCTTTGCTATTCATTTTTAACTACTATTTTCAAAAAACAAGCAAAACTTTGAATAAATTAAAAAAAAAAGTAGTTTTAAAAAATTTGTATTTATTTTTAGAATTTAACTAATAATTCAAGTATTTTTTTCAAAAAATGTGATATTTACGATATGAAATTTAAGAAAAAGCATACATAAATTTCAAAAATAAAAAATAAAAACAAAACCGTTACCAAAAACTTTTGGTGTAGATTCCAAATCCAAAATTTAAAGTGGGCATACAAATATTATTGGCTAACAAGTATAATTAAAAAAAATGAAATATTGAAAACCAAAACATCACCAAACAGATATAAAGCAAATATATTCAATGGTTAATTTTAACAGTCCTACACGTGTAGATTAAAATCAAATATATGTGCATTACTTGCATCTGTGATGTATTATATATATTTGTTTCTTAAATGTGCAAAATAAAACTATATAATAACATAAGAAGGGGTAGGATTTCATAAACTAAGTATGCCTTAAAAGTTCATTTAGTAAAATATAATCAAATTAAAAGAAAACTAAAGGATATTTAGTAACTCGTATATGTTTTAAAGATTGAATGCTAATTTAGGTTTAATGGAATGGGGTTTATTACTATATTTGATAAATATATGTTGGATCTATCTCAAAAGCAATTGATAATACGAAGAGTAACTCATGTATTTTTTTAAAGATTGTAAGGTCTCGTCATGTTTTAAAGAATGTGAGTATTGACTGAGTGAGAAGGAGTTGAGTTGGCAGTGAGAGAGAAGGATAGATGACCAATAAATGCAATAGAAAGTTGATTGGAGGTGAGAAGAGAAGGTCAAGTTGTGGAGTTCAGTTTTTTCTACGGAAAGAAGGGATTTGATTGGAGGGCAAGTCCTTGATGGGTGACTCGTCATTTTCTTTAGCCCACTCGCGTGGCCTCACCTCAACTCGATGCATAAATCACTGCCCCTCTGTCTTGTTAGGTCAGCCACTATGACTTCATCCTTTCTCTTTCCTTCTTCCTAAATTTGTTTCTATACTTTAGGCCTAGTTAAATCATGTTATTATTGTTAATTATATGGCTGATATCAAATTAGAGTGTCTAATCACTTAATTGTTCTCACTTGGGATGACTACTATATTAAAAGTAAATTGTGCAACGATTTCAATGTTAAATCCTTTCTTATTGATTGCTCTTCAAGGTTAGCACAACGTCCTTCTTAAACATATATTCGACTAAGAAGGATTAGAGTCAAATGAAAACTTTGTTTAGATTAGAAAAATGAAAAATTGAGAGAGTCGTTATAAAAAATTGAGAGCCCTCTTGAAGAACTTAAGCAACCATTTATAAGACCCAAACGAAAATAATTTCTGATATGAATTTTTTAAAATAATGTTTCATATCTGAATTAAATAAAAAAAAATTTTGAGATATGATTTAGATGTAAAATATTTTCATATTTAAATTAAATATGGAAACTTTTCATATCTAAATTAAATAAAGGATCTTTGGGAATTAAACGATTGTAAATCGTTCAATATTGGACAAAAGCAAAAAGCTAATTTTATAACGAACCATTTCCAACAGAGAATACGTCAAAAGACCATGTGCCTGGGCCCGAGCCCACCAAGTTAAGGTGTGTCAAGTGATGAGTGTCCCACATCTTCATTGGGCCCAAGTCGACTAAACTCAATATAGTTTGGAGTCCAATCTAGTTCTAGTAAGATCAGTTTTAGACTAATTTGAACGAGATGGTAGTACCTTCAAAATATGTTGATAGATCGAACCTTAGTCCTCATTACGATTTTAAAAAGCTTTAATTAACTTAAATATTGGAATACGTGTAGCAAGCACCACAATAATAATCATTTCTTTATTTTGCAAGTAGCCCTCAATTCACTTCCTAGTTGAGACCATTTCATGCAGATTCTTCTATGCCACGTTAGTAATAATTATTATCGTTGTTGAGGAACATTACCATATTAACAAAGAGCTTATGCCTTTTATTTATTGAATGTCTTACAATTTAGAGGCAGGTGAAGAGAAGGAAAAAAAGGATCGTTTTTGGGTTGGTTAAAATTGGTGTATGGACTATTGCTAAGTAACTTTGCCTATAAGAACTATTATTATTTTTCAAATTAGTGGGTCGTAGGGATCAAATTACTCATGTAACCATAATTTTCATTCATTAGACCTCTATTACATCATATTTTGGAATGAAGCTAGGACATATTTGCAACTTTTTTTTCATTCATATAAAAATAGATATATGAATTACATAGTTTTCATATAAATGATATATACAACTATATCTTAAGTAAAACATATATTGAGCTGGACTTTAGACTAATATACTATATGTTGGTTTTTGTATTTAAGAACTTATTCAATTTTACTTCATATATATATTTAATGTTCATTAATCTTTGTAATTTAAGTTAATCGTAAATTTAATTCCTACTTAGCTTCTAGTTTATTAATGACTTTTTTTCAAAAACGTTTTTATTATCTACTGGCCTTGTCATTCAGTGTATTTTTTTTTCAAATAATAATAATAATATTATTTTATCATTAGTATTATTATTATTATTTAACCAATGTTGATAAAAATTAACTTAGAAGGACTTTTGCAAAAAGAACTTAGCTTATCTGACATCTATGTATTTGGGAACCAAAAAGTTGATGGTAAAAAAAATCTTAGAGGCGCTTTCAAGAAAATTCTATAATTAAATTGGACATTTGAAAATATATTGACTAAAATTAAACAAATGCCACATTTACATTCCCTATATAAGTATATAACAACATTTTTAAAAAATTATAAATATAGTCCAATTTATCATTGATAAACTCTAGCTAGATCTAATCTTTTCCATATCTACAAATTCTTTTACATTATGTTATATTTGTGAATACATGGGTTTGATTATTAACAATTGCCTATCAATCAATGGCAATATGAAAAGTGTGGCTCAATTTATTACGTTTGTTGATGTTTACCAAAATTATATAATCGTAATAAAGTGTGTGCCCCACAACAGAATTCGTTTTCTCGATCCATAATCCGATTGAAAAGGAAAGAGGCCATCAATCTGATTGAAGAGGAAATGGACCATCAATCTGATTACCTATCGATATATTATGAGGGACTCACATCCATCCTTGTTACTAACTTTCCATGATTTACCATTTTTCTCTCTATATTCATACCCATACATGTATCCCATATCAGTTCTATATCGATAATCCGTATCGGTATCCGTAATTAGTATTAGTACCAATATCGGTATCGTTGTTGGTAATTTATATCAAGAATTTTTGTCAATAATCTATATCGATATCCATAATTAAAAAGTTACTTTTTTTTTCCTTGCTTTTATTCATTACTTTTGTTATGATCTATTTACGAGAACGATAATCAAGTTAATATTTCTCTTTTTATATATGATTTTTTTTTTCTTTTTGCTTTTTATTTACACATTTGCTTGAAGGATTTTCTTTTCTCATATATGTGATTTTTGTATTAGTTTGTTACAAAAAGGGTAATTTTTTAAAATAGTAAAACTGTTAAAAATATTTTTAAATATGTGACATTTTGTTACATCTGTAAATAAGTTCTTATTTTTTATATTTGAAAACAGTCTATATAATTTATAAATAAATTAAATAATAACATCTTATTAAATCAAATAATTGTTGGTTTTGTTCAAAAATTGATATCTTTTTAATGTATTTATATGAAGATTATATGTTTTTCTTCTTAAAAAATGGTGTATTTTTCTAAATTGAAATTTGAATTATTGTTTTATTTTTTAAAATGAAGCATTTTTTAATTTTGAGTTAGGTGTTAATTTTTTAAAAATATAAAGATTTGAATAAGTAAATAAAAAAACATATTGTTATGACATATTTTAATTAATTATGGGTGTTTGAACTTTATAACATATTGTATAGTTACCACGATTTAATTAATTAAAAATATAAAAAGAACATTTTGGTAATAATTTATATGTCATTAGGTTTTCAAAGAAATTGAACGACAGCAATCAATTTTTATTACAGTTGCATCAATTCATAATAAATACCATCAAAAGAATCTCATTCATTTTGAAATTGAGGTCTACGTAAATATAAACTTATTAAAGTTACGACAATTTTGATAGTGGTTGAGTAAATGTTGTCAAATTCTAAGATAAATATTATATAAACCACGATAGTATCTTAAATTAGACTTTATATATCTAACCAACTTAAACAACTTCCTTGACTTGCACCCAATCAAATTTTGACTTAGGTTTGACATGAGGTGTGATTGACAAGCCAAACCAATCAATAGGTCTATTCACACCAATGATTTGTGATAACAAATAAAATAAGAAGCATAAATTAAGATTATATTCTTTAATAAAATATAAATATCCCAATAGATCTCACTAATGAAAAATATATTGAATTATGAGTTTATTTAGGTTATTGAAATCTTATTCATTAGCATTTTTTTTGGCCGAAAAAAATTAAATTTCCTCTGCTTATCTGTCTTTAGTTAAATTTTCTTATGCATAATTCTAATAATTCCAATAAAATTTAGTTGAAAATCGAATCAGGAAAATATCTAATTTCTATCTCTCTTTATTATATTGTTTCTACTAGTGTTACAAGTGCATACTCTTGTTGGATTTACATATATTAAACCCTTAGTCACTATTGAATAAAAAAAAATATATCAAAATATGAAAAGCTTGTATTATTAACCTCAAGTGCACATAAATTTTATTACCCTACTCACAAATAGTAAAAAAAAATTGATAAAAAAAATTGAAATATTCGTTAACTTGATTTATAAGCCTATAATTTTAGGTTAAGCCATAAAATATTCCTTAATTTATCAAACATGGTTTAATGATTAGATCCTTTCATCTTACATCCCTAATAAATTCAAGGAAACATACCTTTTTGTCTCTAGATTTTAAGTCTAATTTTTATTTGATCCCTAGGTTTCAAGTTTATAAATTTAGTTTTTAAATTTTGAGTTTGGTTTCAGAATTATCTATGCTTGAGATTTGAGTTTACTTTCAATTTCGTCTCTAGGTTTTAAAAATTTACACTTTTAACCTCGATTTTCACTAACTACTCATTCTCTATCTTTAATTTGGTGTTAAGGTCCATCAATTAATTTAAAAGAATTATAATTGATTAAATTCCACTATTTTTTCATCACTATTAAAATTAATTTTAAAATTTACTTCATTATCAACACTAAAAATTGAAAGTGAGTATTTAGTTAAAAATCTTGATTAAAAGTGAATCTTGAAACATAGGGACCAAATTAAAATAATACTCAAATCATAGAGGTAAAATTGTAATATATTGAAACATAAAGAGACTAAATTGAAATCAAATTCAAAATTTAAGGACTAAATATGTAATATATTGAAAAAAAAGAGATCATATGGAAATTAGATCTAAAATCTAAGGACCAAAAATGTTTTTTTCCCCAAATTATTCTTCTATGACATAACCGTGGATTTATAAACCCTATCATTTTTGGACAAATCAATAAAAAAGGCTAGTATTAGTTTAAAATAATCATATATATTTACTAAACGAACATAGTTCTGTTGATGTAGAGCATATGTTAGTGACCAAGAAGTCGAGTTGAAATCTTCACCCTAACGTAGTAAAAAAACTATTATATCATCCATTTTTTTGTTAGACTACTGTTTTGGGAGTGCTAAAATATTAAAAGAATTGTGATTCGAAACTTATGAATTGTGTTTTCTACATTAATTTAATTTTTTTATGCATCCATCTCATGCGTTTAGCCCTTAAATTCCATTATATGTACTTCATTTCCTAGCTACGCCTTTCCTCAACAATCTTTACAAAGCATAATGTGAAGTTCTTATAGTATTAGTTTTCATAATTTATAAAATAGAAAATCAAGCTAACTTATCTTAATACAATGTTTCAAAGCACATAAATAAATCTTTAAGTTACGTCTAGTTTTTCACTGTTTTGATGAATTGTTTTTAATAAATTATCTATACTATTCTAAATCAATCCAAATTAAATATTTCATGATTAAATTTGATTGAATCGTTTATCTTAGATTAACGTTGTTATAGTTAGAGAATACGTCCTAAAACATTAGGTTTGATCAATAGAAATATTTAACTCATAGATTTGGTCAGATCCATCCATAAAGTTTTACATAAACTAGAGAGGAAGTGATATATGGTATGTGACATTTTAATTGCAATAAAATATGAAGTCTCAATATGAATAGTCTTGTTGTCCTCCATAACAATACATTAAGAGTTTATTCTAGCGTTAACTCCATCGTAGTAATAACTTTATTTTAGCCTTCTCAAATCTCTCTCTCTCTCTCTCTCTCTCAATCAGTAACTTATATTTGTTACTTTTTCTTTTATTAGTATATTTAAAAATATTGCTTGCTTGATAAAAAGGAACACAAGGGTGAGTTTCAATAAAAAGGGGCAATTTCGTGATGTGGATTCATTGAAGGGTTAGTTGTCAAAGAAATTCGATGAGAAAAGGGCTAGTTGCACAAATGGAATTCAAGCTCATAATAGAATATGTTGTACAAGGATAAAATAATTATATATATAGAACAAAAAATTGTAAAAGACCAAAAAACTCACGCCCAACCACCATTTTGCATGTTGCTTCCCGATTTTCTCAAATTGAAAACTATCACTAATAGCTTTTAATTTGAGAAGTGTGCTAGCAGTGGCTACCATGTATAGCTGCTATCAATAACTATCACTTATAGCTATTATCAGTGGTAACTTTTCGATTTGAGAAGTGTACTATCAGTTGCTATCACTGATAGCTGCTATTAGTGATAGGTTTTAATTTGAGAAGTGTGTTATTAATTGCTATTGTTGATAACTGCAACCAGTGATAACTTTCAATTTAAGAAATGTGCTATCAGTGACTATGACTAATAGTTGCTATCAATTGCTATTAGTGATGCTACTATGAGTGAATATCACTAATAATTGCTATCAATGATAGCAACTGATAGCTGCTATCAATAATATCTTTCAATTCGAGAAATGTACTATTAATTGCTATTATTGATAGCTGTTATCAGTGATGCTGCTATCAGCTATAATTTTCAATTTAAGAAATGTGCTATCAGTGACTATGACTAATAGTTTCTATCAATTGCTATTAGTGATGCTACTATGAGTGAATATCACTAAAAATTACTATCAATGATAGCAACTGATAGCTGCTATCAGTAATATCTTTCAATTCGAGAAATGTACTATTAGTTGCTATCATTGATAGCTGTTATCGGTGATGTTGTTATCAGTTATAACTTTCAATTTGAGAAATGAGCTATCAGTTGCTATCACTAATATATTACTATCAATGATAGTCAAATAGTGGCTATTGCTAGTATGTTTCTATCAATGATAATGTTTTGATGCTTTTTGTTATTTGAATTTGATATTATGTTATACTTGTTTGTAAATAATCGGGGTCTTTTGATTAATTTACAGATACATGTAGTGTGTTTATATGTCATTATTGATGCATATAGGTATAGAATGATATCCTTCTACATTGATAATCATAAAGGATATCATTGACAGCTACTGCCAGTAATATCTTTCTGTTGCTATCAATGTAAAGGATATCACTCATAGTATTTATGTATTATGTAGTATGGAGATGAAATGACTCATCGAGATTGTTTGATTGTGCATAAAAATTTTCGTTGATAAAATGATATCATAGTATCATTGATAACATGCTATCCATGATAACATATTATCAGTGATACTACTGATAGACTTCATACTCTTAAAGTCCTATACAAATAAAAGAAAACTATGGGTCTATTTGATAACGTTCTCCTTTCTCAATTTTTTGAGAGATAAACATGTTTAATAACTATTATCGTTTCTTACTTCAAACTTTTAATACATGTTTCTAAAAATGGTGCAAACTTGAGAACTAAAAAAAGTAGTTTTTTTCAAACCCATTTTCATTTGCTATTTATATTTAATGTTTCATTATAGTAATCAAATTTGATGATTGACTTGTTGGTGTTAAATCACTGTTAGGTATTTTCAAGTCTTGGATTTGAAGCTTAGTCTCGTAAATAAAATAAAATAAAAAGGAGAAAAGGAAAGGAAAAAAAAAAAGAGAAAGAGAAGAAAAGAAAGAAAAAATTGGAGAAATGGAAAGAAAATAAAGAAAAGAAAAAAAGAGAAGAAGAAGACATTTAACAAGATAAAGGAGGACAAAATTAAAAATTAGAAAAAATTCAAAAACTGATTGTTTATTTTTAGATTTTTTTTTTACCTTATCATTCTATCTATTACAAATATCCATGACAATTATTGATTGTGAGGCAGAGGCCTAAAAAATTTTAAAAACTAAAAAATTGGATGATTGTTTTATATTTCGGGAAGAGTATACATTTTTTTAGTCCGTTCAATTTTTATTTAGTCCTTAAATTTCGAAATATTATATATTTAAATTAATTTTTTTAATCCTCAAATTTCAAAATGTTATACATTTCATCTTTAAATTTAAATTTATTCTCGGTTTAGTCTTCAAATTTTAAAATGTTACAATTTTACCTTTAAAATTTTAATTTTATTTCAATTTGATCCATAATTTTTAAGATTTACATTTTTAATTTGCTCACTTCAATCATTGGCATTAATATTTATTAATTAATATTTTATAATTATAAAGTGAAATTTCAAAATCAATTTTAATAATGATGAAAATAGTAAAACTAAATTAATCATAAATCTTATAAACCTTTCAAAATAAGAGATAAACACCAAATACGAAAAGTGAGTGTTCACTGAAAAATTAAGATTAAGAGTATAAATATTAAAATTTATAAGTCAAATTGAACGAAAAATTAAGGTTAAGAGTATAAATATTAAAATCTATAAGTCAAATTGAAACAAATCTCAAATTTTTATGATAAAATTATAATATTTCGAAAGTTAAAAGTCCAATCTGAAATCAAAATCTAAGTAGGTAGCATTTTGAAACCCATGCTCAAATGAAACTGAGAATATATATTTATTGTATATGTTCTCCTTGTTTTTTTTTTTTTTTTCGTTTTTATAAAAACTTCAGGGGCATGGTTGTAATTTAGAAAACAAAACAAGACACTTTAAAAAAACGAAGGGTGCTCTTCTTTCCACGTTTTGGACGGTTACGATTCCCGTAATGCTGCAGAGTACAGACTGAGACGAGGACCAAAAACCAGTGGCTGAGAATTCGATCTTTCATTTTTCGCAGCGCCCATCAATGGCCGCTCTTAGCTTCGGCTTTACCGCCACCACCATCCACCCTCCATCAAGTTCGATTCTCACCCGCTCTCGCCCCAGTCCCCAGACCATAACATGCATCGGATGGGTATCTTTCTAATGTTTCCCTTTTCTATTTACACTTCCATTTTCTTTTTCCTTATCAGAAATCGTTCGATTCAGGACCCAGAAGGCCTCTTCGGACGGCCTCAGACCGGCCACATCGCTCGAAATGAGTTCAAGAGGCGGCTGGAGAAGGATGCCGAAGCTCGTGAGGCCTTTGAGCGCCACGTCCGGGAAGAGAAAGAGCGCCGCAAAGCGCTTCGCGAGGTAAGTCTAGCAATTGGGTTTTTGAATTCGATGGTTTTTTTCAATTGGGTTGTTTTCATTTGAAAAATTCTAGTGTTGGCCTGGCTGTGAATTATTGAATGTGTTTTCATCTCTTTTTATGGATAGTCTCGCGTGATTCCAGACAATGTGACTGGCCTTATCGAGTATTTTCTTGATACTGAAGCTCAGGATATTGAATTTGAAATCGCCAGGCTAAGACCCAGGTTAGTGATCGAAAGAGGATTTTAATTTTGATATTTCTTTTTCCCTTTTTTTCCAGTTCTGTGATCTCGAATCTGCCCAGAACTTGATAATTGTCTGGTTATTTGAATTTAGTTCCACTTCCCACTTCTTATAATGATTTGCATTTTTCTTAAATATAATAGTTGAATTCTTAGCCAAATTCCAACGAAACAAAAACAAGTTTCTAAAAGTACTTTTTTTAGGCCCCACTTGGTAACTATCTTTTTTTTTTTTTTTTTTTTTTAAAATTAAGGTTTCGTTCGGTAACTATTTGGTTTTTTTTATTTTTGTTTTTGAAAATTAAACTTATAAACATTACTTTAACCTCCAAATTTCTTTCTTAGTTATCTATTTTTTTACCACTGGTGGATGTGGAAGTAGTGTCGATAGGCTTAATCTTTTTTAAAAAAAAAGACAAAAAACCAAGTGGTTACCAAGCGCGGTCGTAGTTGTAGTTAGGATTTAATTGCAATTTAAATTGTTTCTGTGAGGCTATATGATAATATAATGGTATTAAACTCCTGTGATGTTATCATAACCAATCAAGTTAAGTGTAAGTTGTGATTTAATGTACTATCTAAGCAGGTCTTATGTTTGAACTCCTAAAATATCGTTACTTTCCATAACATATCAGCTTAATCTTTTTAGTTGAGTAGTGATATAGCTTGTATCGATGTGTTTGAACTCCTGAAATGTTGTTACTACAACCTATCAACTTAAGCTTTTAGATTTAGTGGGTTTAACATCGTATCTGAAATAAAAGATGAATCACAATGATGTCACAAGTTATAAAAAATATCACAGACAAAGGTAAAAACAACAAGAAGAGATCTAAGAGAGAAAGAACATAGAGAATTGTTAACCCAGTTCGATGTAACTACACCAAAGTCTGGGAGGTTCTCCACCTAGTTGAAAAGAAATCCACTAGTATGTAATTTAGTTTTACAAAATATACTTCAACTAAAATTGTATAAAATCAGTTTAATTGAATTATTAGTGAGCAAGTTAGACTCCCCCTTACAGGGTAGTGCTTTAAATGAATCTGCAGATTTATGCTTCCCCTAAATCTGTTGCCGTGGCAATGACCTCACATTCTCTTCACCTGTCAGATGAATAACCACTCACCTGGTGTCTTGAACAACTCTACTAATAAACTGCTTGAACAGACCAAGCTCAGTAGGAATCAACAGACCACTTTCAGGAACCTGGAGATCCTCCGGATGAGGAAGGTCAGAGGCCTTGGGAGGACAAATGTTGTGCACAATGTTAGGAACATGAGTTCCCAGAAAAATCTTGTAGCTGAGATTAAGAAGCTTAGGAGCTAAGCCAGGAGCATCATCCGGGCCAAGGATAGTTGGGCACAGAGACAGAAGAATTCCATATAAAAGCCTCAGAAGACTGATTGGCGACTTGATTGCAAAAGAGTTGAACTGCCTAGGAAGCTGGTTATACACAAATATCCCAAAATTAAAAGTAGACATATACCAATTTGATACAAAAGACTAGCCAGAGAAGGAGAGAGGTTGGAACCATGCGTTGAAGGCTACCAATTTTTAATGCCTATGCAAAGCATAATAACATATTTCACAGTGAGAGTAGAAGTAGATAACTAACCAGACTTAGGCCACTTAGATTGAATGCCACCTGTAGGCTCAACAACGAGCTCCTCGGTGGAAGGATGAGAATCGCCCAAAGGAGGAGACTCTTCACGCCCAGGATAAGCATTAATAATGGCAGGAGAAATTGAGAAACAGGTACCACGAATGTGAACCTTCTGATAGTCTAGGTTACTAGGATCATCAAACTTAGAAGGAAGGTCCATAAAAGGGACCAAGGTTTACAACAGTCTTAAGAAGTCCAACATGTAAGAAGATCCATAATTTCCAAACACGATTTGGTCTGGTTAGTATCAGTGATACAACGTTGCACCACATATTTCCAACGCTGAACATTATCCTCATTATGGAAGGATATCTTGTCAATAGGAACAGTTGGGACATTAGGAGGAATTTTTCAATGACTAATCCGAGTGCGAGGCTTGTTCCTAACAATAGTAACATCATCTTCATTACTTGACTCAGAGAGATGAACAGACAAATTAGAGACAAAATTAGCGCTTTGTTGTACAGAGGGAGTGCTTTTGGACCGAGTACAGGTGGATGGGCCACACTCAGTAGAAGCGGGCGCAGAAGCTCGCTTCTTCATCTTCCCTAATTGAGCAAGGCGAATGTTGTCATCAGAAGAAACAAAGACTGTCTTCCCGAAGGAACTAAAATCAGAACCAGAGCTACCATCATCCGCCTTTATAGAAGAGGAGAAAGCCTCACCCTAATTACAACCAGAAGTAGAGGGACCCAAGGGAGGAAACCTCAGAGGACTATTTGCCAGAGGAACAACAGACTCTCCCAGGTTAAGTAAAATGTCAGTGGTATCATGAACAACATCTGACTCCTTTTCATCGGCAACAGAAAAATTTTCAGGAACACTCTCAGAATCAAATGGAGGATTAGTAATTGCCTCAACAACAGCCTCAGAAACCCTAGAGGGATTAGACAAAGACCCATCAGGCAGCAAAACATTAATCACAGACTCATCTAACAAAGGGTTTGCAACAATCTCAGCAGAAGAACCCAAAGTAGTATGAATGTCAAACCCTGCATCAGATCACCCCCCTAACCTAGATGGAATGGTGACTGCAGCAGTTACCAACCCTTTTGTTGGCACTTACTGCCTATCTTACCTGTTAAATTTTGCTCAAACCCTGAATACATACATATTAACTCAGAACTTAACACATTTATATTATAGGGTTTCGCAGCATTGTTTATACATGGATATTACAACTTAGTGAGCCCCATCAAGAATACTAGTCACTAGACAGACACATGTATACTAACTAATACAAGTATTCAAATACGCTTCTTTCAACCTGTTCCTTTGAGTGGCAGAGCAGCAGCAGAAAAGTCTTTTGGGAACTGACCGCTACCTGAAAGAAAAAACATTTGAAAACATGAGCTAGAAGCCCAGTGAGTGACGTAATAAAACATAAATCTCATGCTTAAACCGAAAGCTCGAAAACATAATACTGGAGCTAAAATATACCAAGCAAACGTGTACATAAAACCTTTAAAACCATTGTATCTGAAACCTGAATCTTAGCTGAGAATAAACATTCATCGCTCTAATTCCCAGTGCCAAGCCATGGCCAAATGAGACCTCTACTTCGATCTCCTCATACTGAACTATGGCTAGGAGAGATCCCTACGTTGATTTCTTTAAATATACCGATGGGCATCTCAAGCAACTTCCTCTAAACATTAACATTAATTACTACTCTTAAACACCATTAAACATCATTATTCCCTAGTTGAGAATGAGCATACATCGCTCTAGCTCCCAACGTCTGTTATCGGCCACGAGACCCATGCTTCAGCCTCTCTTTGCTGGTTTATGGCCTAGGAGACCCATACTTCGGCCTCTCCTTCAGAACTACCTACATGCACGTGGAGGTTTCTATGTACCATCAACACCTTAGGTACATTAATTCAGATACCTTTCTTACCTTCAGTATTCCTTTTCATTTTGTTTAGGAATACCAACGCATGTACTTTGGCAATCTTAGGTATTTAAACATAGTACATCAAGCTTCACTCAATCTTAGTTTTAACCCTAACACATGCTTCATACTTTGTAAAATAAGTTGGCTTAAATCGTGTTGGACTAGCTTGTAAAAACCATTAGCATTCGTTAGACATGGAAAACATACTTGGAAAACTCATATATTAGTAACATCATGCGTTGATTATGCTTCTAATCATAGAAATAAGTTGCTTGGAATCACATAAAATTTAGCATGAGAATAACCTTGCTCAATCCCTTGACGTCGTATTACTTACGTGCACGTGCTCATAACTGAGTACCATCATACCTTAGGTACTTAACTAGGATACTTTCTCATTGTCCTTCAGTATCCTTAGGATACCTTCTCATTGTCCTTCAGTATCCGTCGTATATCTAGTTATAAGCATTTAGCTGAAAACTAAGGCTTAGTGCTCAAATCATCATACTAGTTCATCCATCATACTAGTTCTTCATAAAAATAGAGTTACTAAAACATGCTGAAAGTATTTGGACAAGATAACATATTTAAATCATGTCAATTTCTATGGAAAACATGCTTTACTTAGCATGAGAAATAGCTTCAAACATATGTTGCTTGGCACTTCATTTAAACACTTAGCATGAGAAATAACTTCAAAGAAATCATAGCTTCTAAATCATTAAAACATTAAATCATCACATAGTCACTCACAGCTCGTCGGGGCTCTTAACAGGTTATACGCCTCTCCTAGCTCTTTTTGGCCTGAAAGGACATAATTCCCGGTTAAATTCTTTAGAACTCTTGGCAGAATACCTCAAATAGTTCATTTACTAATGGAACTTTCATCAACAAAGACAGCATTACTAGCGAGATGATCAACATAAGTGAATTCATCCTCATGAGCGAGATCAAGCATTTCTTTAGCAAACTTCAACCTAGCGGTACTTACCACTTCTAACAAACTTGGCTTCCTCACCAGCGAGATTCAGCCCTCATCTCTAGCGAGACTTCCTCTTTGAGCGAGATTCTCATCACAAAATTAGCGAGATTATCATCCTGAGTGAGATCCTCATCCTCCTCATCTCGCTCTCGCTCTCCACGGTGAGCTGTTTGCTTGTTCTTCCCAAGCATCTGTCTGCTTCTACATAGACTCTCTGTTTTAACTTCCAAAATTCATAACTCAAAATCTTGAACTCTTTTCAAGAAACTTCCTTCTACAAACTTGTTTAAAATTGAGTTAACATTCTTACCTCAAAATTTCAGCGAAAATTCTTTATGGTTTGGCCTGGAGCTTCCAATCTTCACCTCGGGCCCTGATTAATCCAAGATTCTGCCTCTTTTGCAAATTCCTCACTTTTTGTTCTTCTTCTTCTGCAATCTTTCTCCGGCAAGACAACCTCGAAAACTAGATTCTCCCAGCTTTCAAATGGCATCGATTTCATTAAATTTGCTCATGTAGATTGCTGAAACCAAGCTTTCGAAATTTCTCTTCCTTTTAATCTTCCTGCCGCCTCCCGAGTTCAAGGATTAACTGTCACGTCACCCCATATTTAGTGCCTCCAGCCAAACCAATAAGTGAGCTTCCCTACTTAATATATTTTTCTTTTCCTTTCTCCACAACTTCTATAAATAACATGAATTTTCACTTATTAGATACTTAATATATCATTTCTTTGGCTAAACATACTTGTCTAGGAAATTTAGAATTCGGGGTTTACATTCACCTCCCCCTTAAAAGAAATTTCGTACTCGAAATTTACTCGGACTTATTTATAATTAGAGTTTCACAACATCCTTTGGTCCTAAACTTTACAACCACCTTCTTTTCTTTCTTCTTTTCTCTTTTTTTTTTACTACGCTTTCGATGCGCTACTCTGATATTAACTTTGTTCATGGTAAATAATACTAGTACGTATGAGTAACTTGGTCATCATAGTTCACTGTATTTGTCACATCCTCTGGTGATTCTTCCATTCTCCACTTAGTCATAGTACTCATTTATTACTAGGGTGGTCCTTTTCCATTTCCCAGCAATACCACTAGAACATTCTTTTCCAGTTGTCTCACCTTTGAACTAATTGCTAGCTGTAAAATCAATATTTAGTTCAATTAGACTTCTCGACCTAACTGAGGGTACTCTTCTTAGAATGTCCTTTCTATCCATACTTGGAAGAAAACATTCTTTCAACTATAACATTTCCCAACTTTGGCTTACCATACTGTATACATAAGGTTTTCTTAACTGTATTAGTCCCTAGCTCAGTCATAATTCAAACTTCGAGCTGTTATCTGGAACATCAGTAGATCTGGACCTTTTTCTTTGTCTTTTGCTGACCATTTTGTTCCTTATTTTATACTCAACGTACCCCTGGTACATTTTGAGTTCACTGTTGCTCATCTTCCTCCAGTCAAGACTAACATGTCGTTTCCGATTTTCCTTCTGCTTCATTCTAACCATTCTCTTACCAGAGGTGTGAACACCACTTCAAGTATTAACTATATAATTGCACGACTTGAAGAAGAAGAGAAGGATGACAGTTGTAGAGATTGTGAATGGAGAAATAGGGAAAAATCAAAATCACAATTGTTTGAATATTTGAACTGCTAGTGAGAATATAAAACACCAAATTTAAAAAGGAAACCGCAATTAATGACAAATGGAAAGAATTAATTACCACTTGGTGACCAAGAAAATCCCCCATAATTACATCACTTACCAACCTAATAATTAATTTCTATAAACCAACCTTACAAACCCCAAGAGCAGCTCTTAAGGATTCACACTGAGCAACGTCCAACGGTTTGGTGAAGATGTCAGCAATTTGTTTATCAGTGCTCACATGTTCAAGAGAAAGCTTTGATTCAACCGGCTGACATCATATTGTCACTGATAACATGAGCATTATGCATCACATCATGGAGGACACAATGTCACTGACAACAAGAGCATTATGCATCACATCATATTGATCTTTATCTTTATCACAAGAATGCTCTGAATTCTACAAATCATAAATAATCACATTTATGGATTCCATCACACTCCAAGTGCATTTATTGAACAGACGATACGCACAATTATTGGTGGAATACCCAAGAAAAATGCCTTCATCAGACTTTGCATCCTATTTTCTTCTCAAATCCCTATTAGCAAGGATATAACACACACTTCCAAACACATGGAAATACTTGACATTTGGTTTGCGCCCTTTCCAAATTTCATAATTCGTGCTCATGGTTCCAAAATGAATAGAGACACAATTGTGGATATGACACGCTGAAGCCTATAAGTGCAAAGGCATGTTCTTTGCATGTAACATAGTTCTTACCATTTTCTGAAGAGTTCTATTCTTTCTTTCCATAACTTCATTTTGCTGAGGAGTTATAGGGGAGGAAAATTCATGTTGAATGTCTTCAATATTGTAGAAAATTTTAAACTGTGAATTTTGAAACTTCTTTCCATGATCTGACCGGATTCTTACAATTTGTAACTCTTGTTCCCATTGAAGCTTGCGGCAAAGTGTCTGACAAATTTGAAAAGTGTCAAATTTATCATGATAAACTACATCCAAGTGAAGCGGGGAAAATCATCAACACAAATAAAGACATAGCATTTACCTCCAAGGCTTTCCACCTGCATAGGTCCTATTATATCCATGTGAAGAAGCTCCAACACATGTTTGGTAGTACAAGACGAAACTTTCTTGTGAGCAGTTTTAACCCGTCTTTCAGCTTACAGTCACCATAAATGACTTCACAGTTCCTAGACAAGGAAGGTATCCTTAAAATAACTTCTCCAGCAATAGCCCTTCTAATAGAATGGAGATTTACATGCCCTAACTGCTTATGCCAAACATTAGCATCATTGCTTTGCACAATGCGACAAACATCTGTATTGACATTAGAAGACCAAAGATAACATTGATGCGCATACCTATCATAATAGTCTTGTCATCTGGAGACACCAAAAGACATTTATCTTTGGAGAAATTTACAGAGAGATCTTGATCACATAGTTGACTTATGCTTATTAAGTTCGCAGTTGATCCTTCAACAAGAAAAACATTTTCTAAAGGGGGAAGATCAGGGTAGGAAGCTTTCCTTTTCTTAAAACCTTACCCGTTGCTCCATCACCAAATGTAACATGACCAAAACCACAAGGTTGAATATTCTTAATAAAAGATCTTACACCTGCCATATGTCTCAGCAACCACTATCGAAATACCAATCTTCTTTAGATGAAACTTGAAGAGAAGTAAAAGCAACGTGACATTAGAAGGATCAAAACTCTGTTTGGCTCTCCATACCAATTTAGGCTTCTGAAGATATCTCCCTCGAGAAGAGATTTAGGAACGATTCCACCAAGGCAAGTAACTCTGACGCCTCAATAATTTGTAATAGAAATGTCGAATATGGCCTTCCTTTCCTCCTTCGAGGATCAGTTGAGCATATGGACAGATTTTGACATATTTTCAAGGTCACCCATAGTGGCTTGTAACTCTTTCTTAAGATCTGAAATGGTGCTTTGTAGACGGCAGAAAATGTCCAAACCCTCCACATTCCCTACATTTGAAGTTTCTTTCGCGAGTGCCTTGTCCGCTACTGCCACGACAAGAATCTCTCATGCTTCTTTGGCAACGCCTGGTCTTCTACTTTGGGATATAAATCCTCATGGCTTTACTTTTGGTTTCACCCTAAAAGGCCTCATACCAATGAAAATAGTTGTCCTCTCTTATAAACCCATGATCTTTCCCTTATTTAACCAATGTGGGATTTCGATTGCATTTCCAATGATCTTTTCCTTGAACAAAGGACCACATAGCCTGCCCTCAAATAGCCTTCCATCCGTCTAACTCTTATTTAGGCTTACTCCTTTTCACCGGAGCACCCCGCCTATCCAATAGAGTTCAACCACGGATCATACTGTGACTACTTTTGAGGCTCTACTACATCTTTGTATGGCACCCGAGTTTTCTACCGAGCATGATTAAGTCAAGGGCATGATTCTGATACCACTTGAAATAAAAGGTGAATCACAATGATGTCACAGACAAAGGTAAAAACAACATGAAGAGTGATAAGAGATAAAGAACACAAAGAATTGTTAACCCAGTTCGGTGTAACTACACCTACGTCTAGGAGGCTCTCCGTCTAGGTGAAAAGAATCCATTAGTATGTAATTTAGTTTTACAACATACACTTTAGTTAAAATTACATAAAATCAGCTTACACATAACTGAGTTACTAGTGAGCAAGTTAGGCTTCCCCTAACTACTTTAAATGAGTCTGCAGATTTGGGCTTCCCCTAAATCTGTTGCCGCTGCAATGACCTCACCTTCTCTTAACCTGCCAGATGAATGACCACTCACCTGATGTCTTGAACAACTCTACTAACAAACTGCTTGAACAGATCAAGCTTCACAAAGAACCACCGTTCTTCTTCACGAAGATAGCCCATCGTACAATATCAAAATCTTCATGCAAAACCTCCCCCCCCCAAAAAAAAATAAATAAATAATAACTCTGATCAAGACAAAAGATGGCTTGCCCTAGAAACACCAAAGCGGAGCAATAAATACAAACCATACAAGGAAAAGAGCCCTACACCGGCGGTAGGAATAAAAAAAAAAGATTTCCCCAATAAATCTATCACTGATAAGGAAAGAATAACTCCACCATTTCAGAGACAAGATATCCAATTAAATAAAAGAAAAGATTATCCACCAATGTCAGCAATAATAGTATCAAAGCAGGTCTTGTGTTTGAATCAATGTCAGTACCATAAACCGTCGATTTAAGTTTTTAGATTGAGTGACAATTTAACAAAGTTCAATATTGTTTTTCAGATAGATCTGTTTCTGCCATCTATGCAAAGCCCACTGCATCAGTTATGATGCAAAATCACTATAAATTTTGAATTTGAATAAAGCCTTCTGATATTTTTGTGGAATAGAAGTATTCCTTTCATTTTCCTTGGCGGTAACATGCATCAAATGGCAGGCTGAACGAGGAGTTCTTTTCACATGTAAAACTTGAGCTAGGCGAGCTTAGATTTGCTGTTAACAAAACTGAGGTCGATTCTTGTGACATGTTTTTCAATTTCTTTAGATGACAATTGATGCTACTACAACTACTAAACAAGCACTTCCCATGATTATTTTATAGGCCATGGAAGATAGAGTGATCGAGTTGGAAGCCTTACAGAAAGCGCTTGAAGAAGGAATAGGTTTATCCAGAACCTTATATTTTTTATCCTAGAATGCGTCCCCCTTATATATTTTATTTCATTTTCTGTTATGTTACAGAAGCCTATGATAAAATGCAAGGGGAACTGGTAAAGGCAAGGGAAGGCTTAACCAAAATTTTAACATCAAAGGATGTAAAAGCTACTGTATGTTTTTTGTTTCTCATTTCACTCTGCTGAGAATAGCAGATTCTGCAACCAAAATGTCAACGTCATTGTTTTCTTTTTGCAGTTGCTAGACATGGTAGAACGAAATGAGCTCAATAGATCGTTACTCGCCCTTCTCGATGAAAATATTGCAAATGCACAAATGGGTAACCAGGTAATGGCCATTGAAGAATCTCTAGTCCATTTTTTTAAAAATCTATTTTCTGAGTTACATGACAGCATCACCAAGATCTTGTAGGGAATATGATCAATTTCTACCAATATAGTTTGGGTTGCCTATAAAAGGATTGAAACAGAATTGGTAAAAATTGAAAGGAAAAAATGTAAATTAAGTTGAAAACTATTAAAGCTTTTTATCTTCATTTCTCTTCTAATAGTTTTCTTGAATGAATTCTTTTACCAAATGAATCTTCATTAACGATGACCAGAAACAAGCTGCTGCTTTCATGGAAAAGGTTCGAGGGGCAGTTCTCAAGTACATGACAGCTTAGTATTCTTGAGTTACAGACTTTGAAGTCTTTCAATCTCTTCTTCTCAGTCAAATTTAGGGTAACACGTTTATTAAAATCATATAGAAAATAGACTTGTAATTGTGGTTAAATTAACCCATGTTCATTCGATGATGATGTAAATTTTGTCTGAAATGTGAAATTTTTTTATGTTCTCAAGTAAGATTTGGTGTTGGTTGTGTTGGCGATCTTTTTTACTACCTGGATTTAGGGAACTTTTTATAAAATATATTTAAATATGTTAAAAGGGATTCTTTTGTATTTTTTATTCAAAATTTATGGAGTTGTATCAATTTTCATCAAATTGCACTCTAAACTTAAATATATGTTACAATATTAATCTTAAACTTAAAAAAGTTATTGGAATATTTTAATATGTTATCTGGGGGTCCTAATGACCAAGCACAGGAAAGAGTGCACTATATGAACTCTCTAATCCTAGAAGTGTCTTACTGCGATAGGACCCTAATAATATATCAACAACCTACCAGGATCACCTTCAAAACAATCGACCAAACAAGAGTACTCCAATACACCACAAATTAATCACTAAATTATCACCAAGCAATCAACTAATAATGGACAACAATAAATTATAAAATTTTGTAAGATTAAAAACAAATAATGCAAACGAATTATACATGGAAAGCCATATAGAGTAAGAACCATAGTACTTTTGAGGAGTTCATCCTTGTCAATTTCTCTTATTATGATAAAATTGATGGAAAAAGAATCCAAATTAATCATATAAAGATTCACTACCCATCAATACTCTCATACATAAGAGATCAATACTTGAGAGATAAAAAGAGAATGAAAAACACCCAATTTTACAAATAAAACCATTTAAAACAAGACCCTATGTGTTCGAAGCAGGCTAACCAAAATTCAACACGATCTAATGGTTAAAATTTCAACCGTCGACAACTTTGTGGAAGATGTCCCTGAAAAACAGAATTGCCTTTGTTCTCCCTCTATCTCTCCCGGTTTTTTGTATTTTTTTTACTCTCTTTTTCCTTAGATTATACCTATATCACATAACAAAAAATCTAGGGCTTTCAAGATGAGCCAACCCAAAAATTAGCCCTAATTGGGCTAACATATATCTAACATTTTGGGCTCACATAACACAAGTTTAAAAGAAAATAAATTCTTGCACGTGCAAGTGGAATCTATAATCTGATATTTTTTCTCTAATAATAAATTTCTCTCACTATGTACCCATGGACATAGCTAATGTACTATTAGTGAACTACATAAATTTATATGTCGATTCTCTACTATTACGTTTTTTGTTTTCTTTATTTGTCGATTTCATAATAAAAGTGTTGAACCTCCTGCAATCTGTCGTTAAAAAATTGTATATTTTCATGTGTGTTCAATGAATTATAAAGTACTTATATTGTACAAAATTGATTCCATTTCAAAGAAAACAGAACACTAGAGCTAAATTTATGTCAAAATTTGTAAATGTTGATAAAATTATCCAAATGTTTTAATTTATGTATTAATCAAACTTATATTTGTGCAAAATTTAATACTAGTAAAATTAGTGAATTAACCAAGATTTTTACCGATCATTTAAATTAGTGGGTGAATTATAAAAAATTGAATAGATGGTAGAAATTGCAATATTTAACTAAATTTAGGACAAAAAAAAAATAGGGATGGCAAAACTTTCTGAGGGGCATCGCACCCCGACCCCTACTGCGAACCTGTCTCGAATATTTGTTTATAGTCTTTTAGTAATATATACGTACATATACATACATATACATACACACACATATATATATGTTCCTTTTAAGTTGTAGGTTAGTTTAAAAGTAAAAACACTATATGTATGCATTCATGAATTAAAATATACACAATTTTAATATGAATTTCAAATTTTAATTAGACAATAATTTAAAATATCAATGAAAAACATGCATTTTTTTTTCTCATGGAAACTCGATTCCCAAACATGATAGGACCCAAACAATATATCAATAATCTACTAGGATCTTCTCCAAGACAACAAATAATGGATAATAATAAACCACAAAATTTTGGAAGACTAAAAGCAAAGAGTACACACAAATTATACGTGGAAAACCCATTCAATGTGAAGAGTAAAAACCACAAGACTTCTGAGGAGTACACCCTCATTAAATTCTCTTATTATGATAAAATTGAAGGAAAAGGAACCCAAATCAGTCATACAAATATTCACTACCCACCAACACTTTCATATAGAGATCAACACATGAGAGATAAAAAGAATGAAAAATAACACAGTTTTACAGATTCTATTCAATAGCAATTACGGACAAATTGAGCTCTAAACAACAATCCAACCGTTCAAAATGAGACCCTATGTGTCTCGAATAGACTGACAAAATATTAGCACAATCCAACGGCTCAAATTCCAAAAATCGACAACTTTGTAGAAAATATCGCTGAAAAACCAAATTTCACAGCTCTCTATCTTTCTCTTCGATTTTCTTACCTCTTTTTTTACTCTCTTCCTCTTTAGGTCATACTCATATCACATAAAAGAAAACATAGGGCTTTCAAGATGGGTCAACCCAATATTAGCCCTAATTGCCCAAATAAATTACCTTACATTTTAGGCTCATAGAACACAAGTTTAAAAAATAAAGCTTTGCTTGTGCAACAAGTGGGTTGGACACCTACAACAATCTCTCCCTCCAGCCCAATACGGAAGAGATAATCATATCCATGATCACTTGAACCTCATTCTAGAGAGTTTACTACAAAGTTCAATCCTTCTTCTTGGAACTACCTTAGTCAACATATCTGTACTGTTTTTTCAGATATGCATTCGACTTATCTGTCCCCGACACCTGAGTAAGGTTCATCGTTCATTATAAATAAAATTAATGAGGCAAAGTAGGCACGGAAGATAAAATAACCAATCAGTAATGAAAAAGATGGACAAGTACCTTAGCAATTTTGACAAGCTGGTGACGAACGGTGGGTGACGAACGTCGATGAATTAACGTTGAACGGTGACAAACGTCGACGGCTTGATGTTGAACGGTGACGAATGTGAAGAGGCAGCGACACTGCAGTAGGGAACGTAAACGTGAAGGGACTTGGTGTTGAACTCGGCCGGGTTTGGCTTGGGAGGCGAGCATAGAGCACGAGCAGGGGCAGGGGCAGCAGCAGCCGGCAGGGAGCTTCTTCAGATGGAGATGGAGGCTACTGCTGTTCGATTGGAGACTTGGAGACTTGGAGTTGGATTGAGATTGGAATGGAGAAAATAATGATACTTTGGGGTTTTTTAGTTTTTAGGTTTGGGCTTGGCTTGAGAGTTGTGTTGGGTTTGATGCCCTAAATCTTGTAGAGTCCTGTAATTTGCAAACATCTGTATGAACAAACAGTTTTCTGATATATAATGTGACATATTTTATTCACTTCAGTCTATGAAATATGAGATTTTTTAGTTGCATTAACCACAAATCAATAGACTAAGATTCCTAGTTATCGTTGTAACTTAAGCATGTATGTGGAGACATACAAGTGGATCATGCTTTAAGTGATAACCTAAATGGTTTGTAGTATATGGATAAAGGAGGGAAACCTTATCCTTGTGACACTACAATAGGACCTGCTTTATAGGTGTTACAAGTGTTTTAAAGTGCTACAAATGGTCTGACCTGATCATTCGTGTATTAGACATGCGAGCAGGGATACTCTATATAAATGAGCTTTGTATAAAACCAGACCACGAAATGTTTAGTCTCGTTATATAACGTCGTTCATGACAGAGACTTTCATTTCATTAGGATGACCATGAAGGAAATCAAAACAGAGATCTTCATAAGCAGCGGAAGTGGATCGTTCCAAATTCCATTCAGAATGAACACAACAATCACAGTCTTAAACGGAAACGAACAGATTATGCAAATATAGAAATTACAACATGCTACAAGAAAAACAAGGGATAGAGTATACGTGCCTTTGAAGAACTCTTCTTCAAGTATCTCTCGATCATTCTCCAACGTGTCTAAAGCAGAACTTGAACACAACGAACAGAACACGTCCTCCACGAACGTCTGGATACACCTCAAACCCAATCGAGTCCAACTTGATCCACGAACGAAGTTAGAACACAACCACAAGTGTTACCTTGGTATTATCGGTGTCAGAATCCAAAACTTGTGGGCTTTGTATGATCTTGGATTGAGGAAGACATGAGGTATATAATCGAGTAAATGGGAGATAAGAAGACTGTTTATTGTATAGATGATGTACTCGATCATTTAGAAGATGAAGTCGATCGTATAGACTTTTCTACTCAATCGTGTAAAACGATCAATGAATAACTATCGTATAATCAACTCTTAATGATCGTTTATGCTCTCAACGGCTATCGCTTAGTAAAAACTCTTTTTAATTTATAGCCTTTTTCCCTGAGAATTTTCCGAATGAATCAACTACTAAAATTGGAAAACAATTTTCCTTTTATCTCACGGTTATCATAAAACTTCCAATAACCTCCCACTCAATTCGGTTATTAGAGAAAAAGTATTAATTATTATATAATTAATATATTATAAATAAATATGATAACCAACTTATCATACTATATTTATAACCTATAGTTTTAATATTTCATCATATGAAACATATAAACCATAGTTCTTTTTCTATTTTATGGTACTTAATATAAATTATATTTATATTAATTCCTTAATCTATCTCATACATCATATCAATTATATCACATATAATTGAATTTTCTCTTTTTAATTTGAACACTTCAAATCAACCCAAAATCTGATTCTCAACTTGAACCCATTGAGTTACCAAGGGGACCTCATGGACCTATAGCTTGAAGCTCGAACGATACGTAAATAATTGACCAAAATCTTTAGTCACGAGATCCATCATCTGTTAACTATTGGTCACTCCATTAAAGACCGACAGTTGCACACTTTACACTACAGATATATTTATGTGTCCATATGACCAATAAATAGTGTGATAATCCTTCAAAAATTGCTCGTAAGTACAGTTGGGCCAATTTACGTTTTGCCCCTGTAGTTACATCTAACTCCTTAAGTACCACTGTTTTCTCTAATAAACAATAAGTCATAGTCCTACTATGATTGAGTCCTCTCTTCCAAAGAGAGGGTGTGACCACTATGTTCAAGACTCGGAATTAGCCCTTAAGGGAGCAATTTATCTACTTACCCCTGCTTCGGGGAAGGAGTGAATTCTGTCTTGTGTAGTTGAGTTCCTAGCTCCCCAATCAGACGAATCCTAAAAAAGGTAGGCTTGTTGAGTTGGCAATTTGACCACTCTCACCCATACTAATCAAAGGACCACCCTCATAGGTAGGAGTTCCCAACTCACTTAGGATTAAGATCATGTCACTTATGGTCATTTTAGTGAAATGTAAGACTTAATTATTAACGGTGTTATATAAAGAGACTAATCATCTCATGGTCCGGTCTTATACAAACTCTTTGTATATGACATCCCCACTCGCATGTCTCCGCATGAATGGTCAGGATCATACCATTTGTAGCACTTTACAACACTTATAAATATCTACAAAGCGGGTCGTATCCGTAGTGTCACCAGGATAAGGTATCCTTTCTTTATCCTTATACTACAGATCATTTAGGTTATTACTTAAGATATGATCCACTTGTATGTCTCACATACATGCTTAAGTTACATGAAATAACCATAGATCTTAGTTTATTGGATATGAGTAAATGCAAATAAAATAACAATGTGTGTACAAAAAGTTTACAAACTACGAGACCACTAGGAGAATTAGGACACTTATTTTAAAAGGTCCACTTTTCATCAACTTATCAATCCTATTGAGGTTGATGTGACCTAACCTTAGATGCCGTATGGACTTTTTGCTTAGGAGAAACCTTTGATCTTTTTGCAGTTGTCGCTGTTCTCAACATTTCAGTATTACGCAAGACTTTTATGACTAACGGACTTAGTACATACAAGTTATTTTCCATTGAACCAAAATCAATCTCCATACCATTCTAAAAAATAAACACCTTATTCTAAAAAAAGAAGACGGTATAACCTTGTTCAATAAGACAAGAAACTGAGATTAAGTTTCTCTTGATATGAGGAACTACAAAAATATTATTCAGTAACAGATAACGTTTCTTGTCCAAAAATAACTTCAGTCTGCCTATAGCAACAACTGAAACAACCTCACTAATACCGACTCGAAGAGTCAACTCTCCATTCTCAACGTTTTCTAGGAACTAAATCCTTTGTAGGAAAAACTTATGTGATTAGTAGCACCTGAATCAAGTATCAAGGCAGAATCATCATTCTCTACCAAATACGTCTCCAAGACAAATAAATCACATTTACTGTCCTTAGACTTCTTCCTCTTCTGGAGAGTAGTGGGATCAATATCAGAACCTAAATAAGCTCCAAGTTCCTCTTCTCGTCGATGAATTTCTTCTGAGTCAACAACAATTTCTTTCTCTTTTAGTCCCTTGACATTAAAGAAAGACTGGAGGTTATTTTGGGAACTAACACTACTGATTTCTTTGTCATCGATCCCTTTTTGCTCAAAAAGTGAGAACTGACGTTCAAAAAATTCTTACAACAAGTACATGATCTGACGTGCAATGACCATGTTCTCAACACTTTTTGGCAATGCATCAGGAATGCAAGCCAAAATGTGAAGTCGGGTCATTGAATTAGTCTTCATCCATACCTCATATGCATTACGAACATTTCGCGGGGCATCAAGGGTCGGGACTTGAGGACACTCCTCAACCATGAAAAACTCGAGGTCGTTTTACCACGAAATATGTTTTAAGAGACTCTTTCCAATGTATGTAATCAGTCAAATTAAAAGAGGCAACTAACAAAAAATCATACATGTTGCTGGAAAAACAAACACATTGATCAACATTAGATTTTAGCAAATACTCTTTAAAAACAAAATCCAATTTGGTTTAGCAAAATCTAAATGAAACCCGTGTGACATCTAGTTTTGCAATGACGCTTCAATGGTTTAGGACAAAAGCCACCGAAGTATAGTCAATTTATCCCTCCTCTGAATTGAAACACTCTCAACCAGTCATTAATACCAGAACAACTCTTGTTCCTATAACGACTAGCCATCATTGATTTTGTCAAGAAATCATTAACTTGCTTAACAATTTTTCGTAAGTGTGACCCTTCATTTTAGATCCTAGAGTTCCGCCTCAAGCAGCCAATCCGATTGGGACAAAAACTAAATCGACCTTTTCCATTTCTGGAGTTCACCTTAATATTGACCAACCGTGCAAGAAGATCTCACGGTGCAAACCAATGAAGGAGACTATAGAACATGTTGACACATATTCTTCACCCACTTACTATAAATACTCTCACCGTCCACCTTGATATTAACTCATGCAAACAGTATCCGAAGAGGGATGCTCTCAGGGCACCACGAGGCCAAGCATGAATCTCACGGTGTGAACATTCAGGGAGAAACGTGAATGAAAATGAGATATCATATATACCTTTTCCTTCCACTGAGTATTTTATAACGTAGTGTTTAGTTTACTTAGAAAAAAACACGGTTAACGATTTTAACTAAGTGACTTTTTAGGTTTGCCCAAAAGTAACTCTTACTATGGAAAGTTGAATAACTTTTGATCATCATTCATTAAACTCTTGAACGAAGTCTTTGATCAACTGTTACATGCTTGTAGCAAATCTATCTAATTCACCTTTCCAGGTAGGTTCCCAGGTAGGGGTGTTCCGTTTTCGTCAGCTTAAATACCCCAGCCTAGACAAAACTCGCCTTAGACAAAAGTTCCCTTATAGATAGATTTAATACAAATTTAATCTTTTATGGAAATCAATTTAATCCTATTAAATCGATTCGAAATATTAAACTTAGGTATCTAATCTCATTAGAACCAAGAACTTAGGTCTATCTCAATCAAATTTTAAAATCCTTTTAAATTATGAGTTCACTTAAGTTCGCATGCAACTCTTTCTTATTGATTTTAGTTCTAATTTCCATTATAACTCTCATAACAGGAAACAAGTAAAATCAATCACAATGCAAAGCAACACATACAAGACATTCATAACTCTTATAATTAAGCCTAAGTGTTATGCTCCATGCATTGTTCATTCATTACTACTAGTATATAACACTTACATAACAAAGCAATGAACCAAGCATATATGCTCTCATACACCCTTATACTATCACACTTATAATATAAAGATGATGCATGAATATGCTTAATGCATACATAAATATAACTTTTATATTTTATGATGCATGAAAATGCTTTCTTGTAATTTCATCATGCCATTTACTATATTATAACACTTATAATATATGATGCATGAATAAAATGCATAACCTAATGTGGGTTTTAAATTTTTGTCATATACTATGACATATAAACAAACATATGTCTCATGTACATTAAATAAAAGTTGATGAACCGTTTACCATTCACAAACAATCAATAGTGCGATAACAATTCACAAATCGCTCGTAAGTACAACTGGCCAATTTACTACTTTACCCTTGTAGTTACATCTAACTCCTTAAGTACCACCGATTCCTCTAATGAACAATAAGTCATAGTCATACTGATGCATTATTTTATGCGATGACCGAAAATGCGTTGAGCATGCAAATTTTCTCAGTAAGATCCAAGTATAAATCCTACTGAGTTGCCTGGTAAGCCCAAGGTCGAACTCAGAGACTAAGAAAAACAATATGCAGTGGTAATTTATAGATCACTTTGCGGTAACAATAAATCAAAGAGTTGGTTGGTTTGTTGTGTACAGTATAAAATGTATGCGGTGGAGTTAAGAAAAGAGTTAATATTACGGAAGATGCGATGAATATGCGGGGGAACAGGTTGATAAGGGGTTTAGCTAACACTTCCTAGGATTACATTTATGTTATGCGATCATGCTGCATACATACAACAACAAATCATCTCTCAACGCAAATGCTACGACTTCTAGTTTTAGAACGCATGCGATATATGTGATAATGTCTATAAGACTTACACATAGGCCTCTATTCTTGTTTATGCGATGACGATTGACACACACACATATAAGGCGACCACATAGTACCATAACAAATCTCTAGGGTGCATGCGATACATGTTGACAAACAAAGCTTATCTCTAAGTCTCTATCTCTTGCTTATGCAGATTTAATCTTACTCTCCCGAGTCTAGATTCTAACCTAGCTCTCTCAAGTCTTAGGTTCTTTCTTTAGACTCTCTCTCGAGTAGCTCTAAAGGGGTGATGGGCGCAACATAAGACAAGATGATTTCATGCGATGAAAATCCTAGGTCATGTTAGCTAAGTACTTCTCAACCCATTCGAAGATTTACATACTCATGCATGTTTTAAAGAGAGTGAACAGATGTAGATAAGTAAGTTCCATTTTATAGATATATAATCGAAATAATGAATGACAATGCGGAATAAGAATAAAGAGCCTAGTAGCAATTTCTTGCTTCCCAAGGCTTTTACACTGTTCTTCTCTAATTTGCTCAAAAGATATTCTTGCTCTCGCATGAGTCGGCCCTCTCCCTATTTTTCCACGCTCCCTAGCACTCTCTCGAGCTGACCAAGGTGATCTTTCGGTGTTTCCTCCTTTCTATCGCTCCGCCTTCTAAGTATAAGAACTAAGAACAATGGTAAGTATCATCTAAATGGTGAACTCTCAAAACTGGCGAACTCCTTCACTGAAGGTGACCTTTAGTATTTATTGACTTCAGGGTGAGAAGCTTTTTCTCTCTTATGATTGCATTGATGAGATGACATTAATTCTGTCTGATGCGCCGAAAATTTTTCACCAAAAAGTTGAGTGTACTCGCTACAGTGGACGTTAACGGCTTGTCAACTTAATTCAGAATCAACAGTCATCAGCTTTCTGTCCCATCGTGATTTATTAAGCTTTCACCTAGATGCGCCCACCTTGATGCGTCAGCTCTATGCGGCCACCTTTTCGAGTAGATTTTTTAACGTAAATGATCGCATAGCCTTGCGGCCGTAATCTCGATTTCGCGAGCGCAAACGATCGCATAGCCTTGTGGACGCAATCTTGATTTCGGGAGCACAAACGATCGCGTAGCCTTGCGGTCGCAATCTCTTGTTTGTTAATTTCTTCGGATTGCATTTCCGCCTTGCGTCAATGCATTTTCTTGCACAAAAATACATAAGTTAATTGTTTTAATGCGATGGATGCATGCGATCACAATGTTGTGAACTTAATACTTTTGGACGCAATATTGTGTATTTTTATCATCGCAATCCTGTATTGTTTTATGACTTTGTGCTGTAATAACATGCATTTCTGCCCATTATCACACCCCCAAATTTAAACAATGCTTGTCCTTAAGCATAAGCTATAGATTTCCTTTAGAAAGTCGGCCGCCTTCTCTTTCCTAGATTTCTCAAGGATGCCTTATTCAAATCCTATACACCAAATTCTCCTTAATTCTTATCTAGGTCTCTTTTTAAAATATCTCTAAAATTTAGGGACCGTAAGTTTAACCTTCAAAAAGACTTTACTAGATTTCAGGGCATCACATGATTTATTTTCTAAAAATTTTTTTTTACTAGGGTATTGATAACTTGTAGAAAACAAGTTATTTATGCCTTTTTATTTAGATTATGTGGCAAAAAGAAGGAAAAGTTGCGTCGATAGTATAGAAATTGGCTTAGACATACGAAAATTATAAAGTGTCGTGAACACACCCACTAATCTCATTGCGATGGCGAAATGGAATGTCCATTTTCTGGAAATAGGTCACCGCATGCGTTAATTGCTCGAGGACAAAAATGAACAACGCATCCACACAGCATGCGGCAATTGATCAAGAACGAAGAAAGATCAACGCAATTGCAGCACATGCGACGATCGATCATGGATTCAAGCAATCAACGCATTTACACCACATGCGGCAATCAACAAGAGATCAAAACAACTACACCGCATGCGGCGATCGGTCGAAGATGTGAAAAGCAACGCATTCGCAAGAGATTCTGACAAGTGTACAGCGTTTCTATTGTACAATTCTGACAAATTGATCGTGGAGCAGAGCGAACATTTCCATTACGTCGTGGCAGGAACTATTAGATTTACAAAGTGGGACCACTAATACAAGAGCCAAGGTCTATAAATAGCTTTATCGATTTCAATGTAAAGGAGGCTGGTCTGAAGAGATACTATAGAGAAAAGCTAGGACGACGATGACACAAGGCTGAAAGGTAAGACTCCGAGCAAGAAATTCTTCCCATTCCCGAAGAAGAAGCTTTATGCAAGAGGTCATTCCTACCTGAGAAGTAAGCCTGAGAGGGAAGCTTTCCACTCCATTCCATCCACATGCCGACAAACACAGCGTCTCTAATCGGGATTTGTGTCAAGACATTGACACTCTTTCCGTATTTGTTTCTATTCTTTCATTCATCTGCTGTGTTCATCATTCTTTAACTTTCATTCACAATTTGTATCAAACGCTTAATCTTTAGATTTAATATCATTATCGTAATCATTACCATCTCTTTGTTCTCTTCCATACATTCATCATCCATTTTCTCTATCATGTGTCACTAATCCCCTGGGTAAAGGGAAGGATTAAGTGAGTGATTTAATCATTGCTAAGGTAATTGGTTAAGTTTAGCTAAAGCATGCTCGGCGGAATTTTCACTTGTGAGAGCAGACGTAAAGATGTTATTTCGCCTATTGAGAGAGGGTTGGAAGAATGCGTTATTACATTCATCCCTGTTTCACTATAGACATATGGGAACGCGACCGATCACTGAAAGGTGTAAACCAAGGGAAAGCAGAACCTTTGTTACGTCCTCAACAAGATTGATGAACTTGCTATGTCCTTTCCCTCAACCCATTCTCTTTCTGATTCATTCCCAAGACTTGCCACCACATTCACTAGATTATCTTGTACAACTTCACAGCCAGTCCTCAACCTGTATCATTAATAGTTTAGACATTTATTTTATCAACGCAATTTACTTTTCTGCACGAACCAATTCTTTATTCTTTATGATAAACCGGTCGCATTTACCACATTAGTATCACATCTAAACAATAATTATCCCCATGTTCGATCTCAGGTCAATCTGAGAAACTTGCGTTGGAATTATACTTGGTTTCAGCGTAAGAAAACTTGTGACACGCACTACACGAACACATACTACGAAGCATATCATTGTCAACGCATACATTAGAACGTAGTATCGTAATATCTTTATCGAAAAGAACTTGAATCATTCATCAATAGTGCATAAGCATAAAAAGAAAGTTATTATCAATTTTATTATTTACAAGTATTTTCAAATGATTTTTTTTATCCTTGCATATTTTGGACATTTTTTTTTTTACTTTTTTTTTCTATGACCTTGTATTGATCCAAGTGCCTAGCCTTCGTTTTGGCTTGCCCCCATGTGTGTCATGCAGACATCCAACTACGAGCAAGGCGCTCTTTCTCAGTCTCAACTCATGCCCATTTGGCAGCGGAGTTGTGATCATTTATTTATGCGTAGATCACGATTCCTACATTCATTTTGGCTTGCCCCCACATGTGTCATGTAGACACCCAACAACGAGTAGGATCCGATCGTAACGTTATGATGATTTTTTTCTACGTTAAAAAAATAGCAAGGTCAAAAATAAATACTGCACCCCCAAATTTAAAATGCGGCAATGTCCTTATTACTAAAAGATTGAAAGAAGTCATGCGATGCTCTTAAGAAGTTTTGTAAAGGGTCAGTTTGAAAGAAAGCTAGCAGACCACTAACTTCTAGAAATATTTCATGAAGTGACTGTCCTAAAATTAAGTTGATTTTAGTGTATATGAAAAAATAGAAGCATGTGTTTCATCATTGAAATCATAATTTACAAAGAGAAATAATGCGGTGACTTACTAAATTAATAAATGTTAAATGATTGCGTCAACCAAAGAGGATGCGGTGATAAAATTTTCAAAATTAAAATGCGATGCGATAGTGCAAAATTTGGAATTAAGTCAAGGAAAGATACAACTCCCAAATTTGCGCTGTCACCAGCATTATTTGTGGGCGCATCCTGCTTTGCGGCGAACTACACTCTTTTGATTGAGGTGATGGAATAAAGTAATTGTGTCTTTCGTGTAGCGCCTTCGCAATCGTTCACCTCGATCGTCGCGAAGAAAACATTGAGAGGGTCAAACACAAAAACAAAGTCAACAAAATTGTTTACCACGATCGTTCAACACGATCACATTTTTTTTTGTAGATAAAGACAACTATACGATAACAGTTAAAAGACTGGTAATGAAAGTTCATGAAGCATTGATATAAACAGGATATTTCAAAAGGAATGCGTCCCTGATGAGTTTGAGTCGCATAGTAACGCATGGATTGCTTATTTCAAGTTGGATTTTTTATGTGCACAGCGACTTTTTCTTCTTTTCTCGGTCCTCTAGGATCTTCTGCCTTATTCCAGAGCTTTTCCTTATTGACGTTCATTACAATTTCCCCCTTGTGCACATCAATTTGAGCACGACCGGTCGAGAGGAATGGTCGTTCCAATATGATGGGTGCATCTTCGTCCGCTTTATAATCCAAAATGATGAAGTCTGCCGGCGAGATGAATTTGTCAATTGAGATTGCGACATCTTTCACCTCTCTCTCAGGATGTATTCGGGATAAGTCCGCGAGTAGGAAAGTCTTCATCATGGGCATGAGTTTGCCCATATTCAATCGATTGAAGATTGATAGCGGCATTACATTTATACTCGCCCCAAGATCGCATAATGCTTGACCCGCATAGACCCTTCCAATTGAGCATGGTATCCTTTTGTGGAATCAAAGTATTTTGCGTTACTGCCTCTATAGCGATCTTATCTTCATCATTCTGTTTCTTGCGTTACTTACGAGCGATTTGTGAAGGGTCATCGTACTGTTGATTAGTTATATTCGATGGACACAAAAATATATCTGTAGTACGAAGAGTGTAGTTGTCGGTCTATAGTGGAGTGCCCGACAGTTAACGGATGGTGGATATCGTGATTAAAGAGTTTATTCAGTTATTCACATACGATTGAAACTTCAAGCTTTAGGTCCATAAGGTCCCCTCGGTAGCTCAATGGATTCATGTTGAGAATCAATTTTTTGGTTAGTTTGAAGTGTTCAAATTAACAAGAGGGGATTTAATTATATAAGATATAATTAAATTAATTAAATTATATGTAATATAATTGATATAATGTATTTGATACATTATTATTTGATTGGAGAAATTAATATAAATATGATTTATATTAAATGCTATAAAAGAGAAAAGAACTATGGTTTATATGTTGCATATGATGTAATATTGAAACTATAGGTTATAGATATAATATGATAAAGTAGTTATTGTATTTATTTATAAATAATTAATTATAAGATAATTAGTTATCCTTTTCTCCAAATAACCACCTTAGTGGGTGGTTTTAGTAAGTTTATGGCAACCGAATGAATAAAAAATGAAAATCTTTTTCATTTTAAAAACTACGCGCAAAAAGCATCAAGTTATCAAATAACTAATTGAGAGAGTAAATGATCAAACGAGTTTTTCTATATGATAGATACTCGTTACTAAACGATCGAATACACAAGTCTAAACGATAGACTTTTTCCTTCTCCCACTTATTCGATCGTCTACTCGATCGTCCAGTTCCTCCTTCCCTCTACCAAATCCATACAGAACCCACACCTTCTAGATTTTCACATCGAGAATACCAAGGTAGCCTCGTGGTAGGGTCCAGTTTTTATTCGAGGGTCAAGGATTGAGTTCTACTCGATTGTGATTGCTAGTTCGTGCTGAATTGCTAAATTGCTCGTGTTGTGTTCGTGTTGTTGGAAGCTTTGTTGTTGGATCAAGGAAATACTAGAAGAAAATGTTCTTCAAGGGTATGTTTACTCGATCCCTTGTTTGTTTTTACCTTTGTAGCATGTTGTAATTTACTTGTTATGCATAATTGTTGTTGTTTGATTGTAAATGTCTTGTTTTTTCACAATGGAGTTTGGAACGATTTTCTTTCACTCATTGGTTCACTAGTTTTAGTGTTCCTTCAATTGGTATCAGAGCCAGGTTGTTCTGATATTCCAAATTCTATTGATGTATTGAATTACATTTATAGTCTTGGTGGGTTTTATGTTTCTACAATGCATTTAAGTGTTAAATATGGTTATGGATTGTGAATTGATGGATATTTACGAGATAATTGCTTCTGTTTATGCTTTCTTTTACATTTCAAAGTCAATTTGTAAGGGCCCCTTTGTTTTTAGGAATAATTAACTTGCTATCGAGTCTGTATTCAAGTTTTAGTTTGTTATTTGAGTTGTTCGTGATGAAACTTCAATGCATGGAGATGTTGTTCACTTCGAGGAAGAAGACTAAAGGTTGGTCGCTTCTAGGGGTGTACATGGGTTGGGTTGGGTTGGGTTGAGGGTATTTTTTAGACCAACCTGAAAATTCAGGTTGGTTGAGTTGGCAACCCAAAGAACCCAAATAAAGTCGCTAACCCAACCCAACCCAACCCTTAAAATTCGAGTTGGGTTGGGTTGGATTATCGAGTTATAATTTGTTTTTTTCTTTTTTAATTAAAAATGTGTAAATTTATATACAACACATGACTAATAACTAAAATCTCATAAAACTCAAATGCTAAATACCAATTATATCTAAGATATTTATTGCAAACTTCAAATAAAAACAAATATCATAACAATTTTAAAATAAAAATATTTAAAATTCACAAATTAATCAATACAAACTAATCAAATTTTAAAACAAGAGAAATATATATAGTATATTTTATTTATATATATAAAATTCGGGTTGGGTTGGGCCAACTCAAATTTTTTTTTAGTCAACCCATGGCTCAATCCAACCCAACAAAAATAGAAAAAATTTAACCAACCCAACCCAACCCTTATATTTTAGGTTGGATAGTCCGGGTTGTTCGAGTTGTCGGATTATTTGAACACCTCTAGTCTCTTCGTATAGCTTAGGATAAACGATTGTTTAGATTTAGCTATGCGATCGTGTAGAAAAATTCTACTCAATCGTGTAGCATTTGCTAAACGATCGCATGGTTGATGCTACGTGATTGAGTAAAAAGTTTACTAGATCGTGTTGCGTTGGCTACTCGATCGCGTGGATGCTAGGGATAAATAATCGCAGAGTATGTGATTCTCGACGCATGGTAGCCACGCACATTAAACGATCGAGTAGACCAGTATGCTCATTGCATAGTCATTGGCTACTCGATCCTCGTTATAAGATACTCAATGCTTGACCCTCAATCTGTTAGACGATCATGCTTAATCGTATAGTTGTTGTCTACTCGATCGTTCAAGCATGCGTTACTCGATGTGCACTGGTCGATCACATGGCCTTCATGCTTCATCGTATAGTCAAAGGCACTTGATCCATGCTACACGATTGTCTATACTCAATTAGCGTTACTTGACGATCATAAAGAGCTGCTACACGATCAAGGATCGAAGCTTTACCTTGGCGTCTCAAGACCCGAATCGCCTATTTAAATCAGTTGACTTGATGGTTTATGTAATAGATAGTCTTTGTTTTCGGTTCTTGAGGCTAATTATCCCGGTCCATCAATTTTTAATGAATGTACATGTGATGTATGTTTAATTATGTGCCATAAAGTATGTCATATAGTTTTAAAACCCACCATAGGTTATGCATTTATTCATGCATCATCTTTATATTATAAGTGTTATAATATAGTAGTTTGCATGTTTAAATTACATCAAAGCATGCTCATGCATCATATAATATAAGAGTTATAATATATGCATGACATACCATTTATCATCTTTATATTATAAGTGTTATAGTATAAGGGTGTATGAAAGCATGTATGCTTAGTTCATTGCAAGTTATATAAAAGTTATATATAGTAATGAATGAACATTGCATGAAGCATGACACTTAGGTCAATTTATAAAAGTTATAAATACCTAGTCTAGCTTAGCAATGTGGTTGGTTTTAGTTGTTTCGTTTTTTATAAGAGTTATAATTAATGAAGTTAGAACTAAAATCAATAAGAAATATATGCATGCACAGGCTTTAATCATGTTTTAAAAGAGTTTTAAAATTTGTTTGAGATAAGATCACGGTTCTAATGAGATTAGATATCTAAGTTTAATTTTTTTAATTCGGTTTAATAGGATTATATTGACTAATAAAAGATTAAATATGTACCAAATCTATCTATAAGGGACCTTTTGTCTAAGGCGAGATCTGGCTAGTCTGGGGTATTTAAGCTGACAGAAACGGAATACCCCCAACCTGGGAACCTACCTGGAAAAGTGAATTAGATAAATTTGCTGCATGCATGTAAATTTGATGATGGTAAAGTGTTTAATAAGACTTGAATCAAACTTGTTTAATTATCAAAAGCAAAAGTTATTTTTTTAGCAAATTAAATACCCACTTAGTTAAAATCAGTAGTCGAATTTACTAAGTTAATGAATCCTAGGTAGAACATTCAGTGGGAAGTACTTGGGGTATATGATACTTCACTTAAACCTCTAAACGTTTCCCCCTAAAGGTTCACATCGTGAGATCTATTCTCAGCCTTGAAGCACCCTGGGAGTGTCCCTCTAAAGGATGGTGTTTGGATAGGTCAATATCAAGGTGAATAGAGAAAATGTTTATAGTAAGTGGGAGCGGGACGTGTGACAACATATCCCATGGTCTCTCTCATTAGGTTGGATAATGACTTCGTGCATCGTCTTGAGGCACCCTGGGAGTCTCGCCCTAAAGGATGACTATATTTACGCAACTCTTTATCTGATCTCCTGAAAAGGATAAGGTTGCTTTAGTCTCTTGTCCTAATATGCTTTTTCCCTACGGTAGGTGCATTAGGGAGGGACTCTGGGGCCTAAAATGAGGGGTCATACTTACGGAGAATTGTTAAGGTTGTTAACACATTCTAGACTGAACAATGGTGACTGTTAGAGTCACTTACAAGGAGTTTTTTTCCTGTCTAATGGTTGAGGATGTGTCATCCCAGTGAAGGGCACTTGATCACCCCAATGGTGACTTTTGTCCTGTCTCGCTGGGGCAACATTGTAAAATAGATGTCATTTAGGATACAATAGAACTATTTTACTAAAACGTAAAATTGGTATTAAAAGTGGTAATGCAAGTAGACTCATTAAGTTTGTTCTTGTTTTCAGCAACTTTTAAAATGGCAACCGCTAGCTCTTTTAGCCGTCAACAAATTGACTAGCGATAACGACGCTAATTGGAAAAATAAGATAAACACAATACTAAATGTTCGTCCTTCTGGAGGAGTGTCCCCCTATTCCACATCAAAACATCGCTCGAAATGTTTGAGAGGTTTACGAGAAATGGACACAGGCGAACAAGAAGGCCCAAACATATATCTTCGCCAGCCTAAACAACGTTTTGGCCAAGAAGCATGAGCCCATGGTCACTGCACATGAGATCATGGAGTCCCTAAGGGGGATATTCAGAAAACCATCTATGCAAATCAGGCATGATGCTCTTAAATTCATCTTTAACTCCAAAATGTAGGAGGGAACCTCTCTTCGTGAACATGTTTTGAACATAATGGTTCACTTTAACGTGGCAGAGATGAATGAGTCTTGCATTGATGAGGCAAGCCAGGTTAGCATAATTCTAGAAACGTTGCCAAAAAACTTCCTACACTTTGTAAGCAACGCTATTCTGAACAGAGTTGATTACACCCTTACAACTCCCCTCAACGAGTTGTAGACATTCTAATCCTTGTTAAAAAACAGGGAGAAGAAGGTTGGTGAGGCAAATGTTGCTTCATCATCTAAAAAGTTCCACCGAGGTTCGACCTTAGGAACTAAGTCTGTACCTTCTTCTTCTAACACCAGTAAGTGGAAGAAGAAGAAGGGTAGTAAGAGGAAAGGGAAGGCATCTGCTAACCCACAATCTACCGCTCCGCGTGGTAGACGACCAATGCCGGTTGACAAAGGAAAATGTTTCCATTGCAACCAGATGGGCACTAGAAGTGGAACTGCCCAAGATATTTAAAGGAGACGAAGAATGCCAAACAAGGTAAATATGATTTATTGATTTTGGAGAATTGTTTATTGGAGAATGATGATTTTGCCTGGATTATAGACTCTAGGGCCACTAACCATGTTTGTTCTTCATTTCAGGGGATTAGATCCTAGCAGTAGCTTGAGGCTAGTGAGATGTCAATGCGAGTTGGCACCAGGCATGTCGTCTCAGCTGTAGCAGTGGGAGACCTCCAGTTGACTTTATAGAATAGGTTTATCATTTTGAATGATGTTTATGTTATTCTCGAGTTAAAGGAACTTTATTTCGGTAAAGTCATTGCTTGAATGTAAATAACCTTAAACTTTTCTGTAAAAAAAGTGTTTATTTCAAAAGATGGATTTTATATATGTTTAGCTAAACTGGAAAAAAATTTGTATGTGCTAAGGTCGATCGCAAAAAATTCACTCCATAACATAGAGATGTTTAAAATTGTTGTAACTCAAAACAAACGACTTAAGGTTTCTCCTAAAGAAAATGCCCATCTTTGGCACCTTCGTTTGGGGCACATTAATCTCAATTGGATTGAGAGGTTGGTGAAGAATGGACTTCTAAATGAGTTAGAAGAAAATTCTTTACCTGTGTGCGAGTCATGCCTTGAAGGCAAGACGACTAAAAGACCTTTTACTGGAAAAGGTTACAGGGTCAAAGAGCCTTTAGACCTTTGTGGTCCGATGAGTGTGCGAATCACGGGAGGCTATGAGTATTTCATCACTTTTACTGATGATTATTCAAGGTATGGTTATGTTTATCTAATGCAACATAAGTCAGAATCTTTTGAAAAGTTCAAAGAGTTCAAGGCTGAAGTTGAAAACGCATTAAGAAAACAGATTAAAATACTTTGATTTGATCGGGGTGGAGAGTTTTTGGATTCTGAGTTCTAGAACTATTTGATAAAACATGGAATCGTTTCCCAACTCTCAGCACCTGGTACACCTCAGCTAGTTTACGTCACTTCTACATCTGGGGTTGCCCAGCACATTTGCTTGAGACTAATCCTAAGAAACTGGAACCACGTTCGAGGCTATGTCTATTTGTAGCCTACCCCAAAGGTCAAGGGGGTTACTTTTATGATCCTAAGGAAAACAAGGTGTTTGTGTTGACAAACGCTACTTTCCTTGAGGAGGATCATATAAAGGAGCACATTCCAAGAAGTCAAGTTGTGTTGAGTGAAATTTCCAAAGAAAATACTGAAACTTCAACAAGAGTTGTTGAAGAGCCTGCTACCTCAATAAGAGTTGTTGATGGATGTTCATCTAGTAGGTCAAATCTAACTCAAGAGTTGAGGGAACCTTGACGTAGTGGGAGGGTTGCGAACCCACCTATTCGCTATATGGGTTTAATTGAAATTCGAGCTATGGTAGTTGATGGCGAGGTTGAGGATCCATTGTCTTATAAGAAGGCCATAGAGGATATTGACAGAGATGAATGGGTCAAAGGCATAAATCTCGAGATCGAGTCTATGTACTTCAACTTAGTTTGGGATCTTGTAGATCAACCTGATTGGGTTAAACGTATAGGTTGTAAATGGATCTACAAGAGGAAATGTGTTGTTGATGGGAAGGTGCAAACCTTCAAGGCTAGACCTATGACAAAAGGTTATACCTAGATGGAGGGAGTTGACTATGAGGATGTTGGGATTGATGCCCTAAATCTCGTAGGGTCGTGTAGTTTGTAAACACCTGTATGAACAAACCTTTTGTGATGTAATAATATGAGATGTTTTATTCATTACACTTTGAATTATGATATATTTTAGTTGCATTAACCACAAACCAATAAACTAAGATCCCTAATTATCATTGTAACTTAAGCATTATGTGATGACACATAAGTGGATCATGCTTTAAGTGATAACCTAAATGGTCTGTAGTACATGGATAAATGAGGGAAACCTTATCCTACTGATACTACGAATGTGGCCCGTTTTGTAGATGTTACAAGTATTGTAAAGTGTTACAAATGGTCTGATCCTGACCATTCATATATTAGACATGCGAGTGGGGATGCTCCATACAAAAGAGTTTCTATAAGATTGGACCACGAAATGTTTAGTGTCGTTATATAACTCTGTTCATGACAGAGACTTTCATTACACTAGGATGACCATACGTAACATGACCTTAATCCTGAGTGAGTTGGAAACTCCTGTCTATGACGGCGGTCCTTTGATTTGTATGGGTGTGAGTGACCAGATTGCCGACTCAAACCTACCACTTTGGGGATTCATCTGATTGAGGAGCTGAGAACTCAGTTACACAAGACAGAATTCACTCCTTCCCCAATTCAGGGGTAAGTACATAAATTTCTCTCTTAAGGGCTTATTCTGGGATTTGAACAATGTGGCACCACACCTTATATTGGCTTGAGAAGGATTTGCTCACAATAGAACTATGAAGTATTGTTCATTAGAGGAATCAGTGGTACTTAAAGAGTTAAATGTAATTACAGGGACAAAACAGTAAATTGGTCTGATTGTACTTACGAGCAATTTATGAAGGGTCATCGTACTGTTGTATAGTTATATCCATTGGACACAGAAATATATCTGTAGGCGAAGAGTGCAGCTGTCAGTCTTTAGTGGAATGCCCAGCAGCTAACGAATGGTGGATATTTTGATTAAAGAGTTTAGTCAGTTATTCACGTACCATTGGAGTTTCATGCTACAGGTCTATAAGGTCCCATTGGTAGCTCAATGGATTCATGTCGAGAATCAGTTTTTAGGTTAGTTTGAAATGTCTAAATTAACAAGAGGAAATTTAATTATATATAATATAATTAAATTGCATCAATTATATGAGATATAATTGACTTGATGTATTAGATACATTAATTGGAGGAATTATTACTAAATGCTATAAAGGAGAAAAAGAACTATGGTTTAAATATTGCATGAGATGTGATATTAAAACTATAGGTTATGAATATATTATTTATTTGTAATTAAATCAATTATGGGATAATTGGTTTTGGTGTTTTCTCCCAATAACCAACTTAGTGGAAAGTTATGATCAGTTATGGTAATTGATTTTCATTTTATCCACAATGCGATCATTAAGCGATTTTGACAATCGGATGAATAAAAGAAATAGTTATACGATAGCTTGAGAGCATAAACGATCGTGCAACGAGTTTGCTATATGATAGTCACTTGTTTTTTAAATGATATAGTACTCCGTCTATACGATACACTTTAGTCATCTCCCACTTACTCGATCGCCTATACAATCTATCTATTCCTCTTACCCTCTACCAAATCCATACAGAGCCCACAACTCTTGGATTCTCACTCCGAGAATACCAAGGTAGCCTTCTAGTGGTGTCTACTTACTATTCGAGGGTTAAGTATTACTTGTTCCTGTTCGAGGAGATTATTGAGGCGTGACGTTCGTGCTGGTGAACGATCGTGCTGTGAGATCGAGGGAACCAAAAGACAAGTTCTTCAAGTGTAAGTTCTCTTGATCCTTAGTTTTTTCCTTTTGAAGCATACTGTAATTTACAGTTTATGCATAACTATTACCGTTTGATTATAAATGTGTATGTTCTGTCACAATGGGGTTTAGAACGATCTTGCTTCCGCTCACTGGTCTCTTTGATAAGAGTTCCTTCAGAAGAGACTTTCTTAGCTGTTGCCATGCTGAAGTCTATCCACATCCTCCTATCCATTGCTCATATTATGACTATGAGATATGACAAATGGATGTCAAAACTGCTTTTCTGAATGACAATCTTGAGGAGACAATTTATATGGTACAACCCGAGGGATTCATAGCCCAAGGTCAAGAGCAAAAGGTTTGCTAGCTGAATCAGTCCATTTATGGATTGAAACAAGCATCTCAATCTTGGAACATAAGGTTTGATACTGCGATCAAATCTTATGGTTTTGACTAAAATGTTAAAGAGCCTTGTGTCTACAAGAAAATCATCAACAATTCAGTAGTTTTCCTAGTGTTATATATGAAGGAGTAATATAACATGCAATAGAAGAATTCAGAATTAATAAGCACTTAAACTATATTTAATTTGAGTTTTAAACATGCTATTCAAATGACATTCATAAGAGGGTTTCAAACAAATATTACATTTGAAGATCTCTTCCACGAATTCAGCAGAAATTCACCAAGATTGAGCTTGATTCTTCAAGAAGACCACCACCAAAATCTTCTCCACTATGCTCAAGAATGAATGTGTGGTGGAAAAACTCAAATCAAGATGACTTGAGGATGAACTAGTGAGGGTTGAGTAGGGTTTTCAGTTCTTTTCCACATTAGTAAGTAAACTCAGAAAACCTCCATCTTCTGCATGGAACTTTAGATAGAAATTATGCAAACCAATAAGGCTGCATGGATGACACCACCTACTTGATGATGATTGCATAAATCAATTGGAATTTGGTGAGATTCCATTAAATTGAAGTTAATGGATTTTTCCTAAATTTGGGAAAATCCACTAACTAATTGTAAAATTGAAAAATGATTTAAAATAAAACCATTTTATTTTAAATTAGTTTTATAAAATTAATTCAAAATAATTTATTTAAATAAAAATAATTTTAATTTTAATTAAACTTTTTAATTAAAATATTATTAATTTAATAATTCAATATTAAATTAATAAAACATCAATTTTACCAATATGATTCAATTTCATATCTTCCGTTGAGGTTGATGCTCTAAAGTCTTGTTTCCTGTAGTTTGTAAACAGTTTGTACGAATGCTTGTGTTGTATAATATATGATATTTACTTCACATCTTGATTTTGCTCAGTTGTATGTTTTATTTGCTTTATCACAAACCAATAAACATAAAATCTCTAGTTATCTATATGTAACTTAAGCATGTATGTGGTGACATACAAGTGGATCATGTCTTCAGTGATAACTAAAATGGTCTGTAGGATATGGATAGAGGAGGGAAACCTTATCCTGGTAACGCTATGGATGCGGCCCACTTTGTGGAATGGTCACAAGTGTTGTGACTTGTCACAGATGCTCTGATCCTGATCATTCATGTAAGGGACATGTGAGTGGGGGCGTCCTATACAAAGAGTTTGTATAAAACTTGACCACAAGTGTTAACGTCTCGTTATATAACACTGTTTATGACAGATACTTCACTTCACTAGGATGACCATAGGTAACACGACCTCAATCCTGAGTGAGTTGGGAACTTCTACCATTGAGAGCGGTCTTTTGATTTGTATGGGTACGAGTGGCAATGTCGCCGATTCAAACCTACCATTTTGGAGATTCGTCTGATTTGGGAGTTGGGAACTCATCTACACAAGACGGAATTCACTCCTTCCCCGAGGTAGGGACAAGTAGATATATAGCTCCCTTAAGGGCTGATTCCAGGGCTTGAACGATGTGGCTCCACACATTCTCTTCGCCCGAAAGGTGTTCACACATAGTTGGACTATGTTGTATTGTTCAATAGAGGAATTAGTGGTACTGAAGAAGTGAGATCTAACTACAGGGGAAAAACGGTAAATTGGTCTAGTTGTACTTACGAGCATCTGTGAAAGGTCATCGTACTCATGATTGGTTATATCCGATAGACACAAAAATATATCTGTGGTAAGAAAGTTCAACTGTTGGTTCTTAGTGGAATGCCTAGTAGTTAACGGATGGTGTATCTCGGGGCTAAAGAGTTTAGTCAGCTATTCACATACCATTGGAGCTTTGACCACAGGTCCATTAGGTCTTGTAGGTAGCTTGGATAAAGTCGAGAATCAATATTTGGGTTAGTTTGAAATGTTCAAATTGACAAGAGGGAGTTTGATTATATATGATATAATTGGACTGGTTAATTATATATGATATAATTAGCTAAATGTATGAGATACAATATTTTGGAGGAAATTAGATATAAATATGATTTATATCAAGTGGAGCAACTGCATGAGATAATATGATTATAGGGTAAGAATATATGATATAGTTATGTGATATCAAACTATAGGGTAAGAATATAATATGATTATATTCATTTATTATTAATTGGTTAATTATGAGATAAATGCCGTATTATTCTCCTCAATCGTACATTAGTAGGAGCAACTGCATTCGGTTATGGTAACCGATAAATAAAATGAAAATTGGTTTCATTTTACGGAAAATTCGAAAATTCGCAATCGGTGTGAAGACGTAAATGATCGCCTAACTTGAGAGCCGATACGATAGAGTCTCATCATCTAAACGATCGCACACCAGCATCTAAACGATCGCACGCCTTTCCCTAAATGATTGCATAGCGTGCCGCGTTTTCTAAACGATCATATACATTTTACTAGACGATCGCTTAGTAAAACCTACACGATCATGTAGCTTTGTCTAAACGATAAGCATCCGTGCTATACGATAGCCCTTTCTCTCCCACTTACTTATCATCTACACGATTTATCTTTCTTCCTACCTCTACAAAATTCACCAAAGACCACACTTTGGATTCTCACTTTGAGAATACCAAGGGCTTCAACTGGTGGTGTCGTCCTCGCTACTTACTTGTTCATGCTTGTTCGTGTTGCTGTCGTTTGTGTAGACGATCATGCTATCACAGTCGACTATTTTGTTGGGCGATAGAGTTCGTGTAGAGGTTCTTCCCCTGCTTTGAGTTCGAAGTTTGAAGAGAGTCTTCAACTGGTATGAGAACTCATTCCCCTTTTTTTTTTATTTATCATAACATGCCGTTAATTAGTGTTAATTTGCATAACTATCTGTTAGAATGTATATGTTGTATTTTGGTCATGATAAAATTGGATAGATCCGAACGCGCTTATGGATGCTCTTCATTAAGAGTTCCTTCATCTTTTTCATCATAAGACAAGACTTCTTGATAGTTCTCTAGCTCTCTATCTTCACTAACTAGAATGAACTCTAAGCTTGGATACCTCTTTCTAGGTTTACGCTCTTTGGTGGATTTTGACATGAGTATCCTCCACTTGGGGAATAGGTTGCTCACACTCATGAACTTCTTCATGACTCACTTCCTCATTTTCATCCTCCTCATGAATTTCTTCATTAGATGAAGACTTATCAAGATCATCATCATCAACATGATCTAGTATATTACCATCAGATTGTATCTCATCAACATTCTCATTTATACTCTGAACAACAGAAGAAGTAGAAGTAGAATCTTTAGTAGTATAAAAAAACAACTCTGAAGTAGAAGTGTTAAGATTAATGTCCTAAATCTCGTGGGTTCTAGAGTTTGTAAATGTAATGTACAAATATTTTATTTATTTAATAAAATATGAGATGTTTTATTTAACATTTAGTAGCATTAACACACAAACCAATAAACTAACATCTAAGATTTTTTTGTAGCTTAGACATGTATGTAGAGACATACAGGTGGATAGTGTTAAGTGATAACCTAAATGGTCTACAGTAGATGAGTAAAGTTGGGTACCTTATTCTAATGATGCTACGAATACGACCCATTTTGTAGATGTTACAATTGTTGTAAAGTGCTACAAATGATCTGATCCTCATAATTCATATAGAGACGTGTGAGTGAGGGTATTCTATACAAAGGGGTTTGTATAAGATTGGACCACAAAATGACTAGTTTCATTATATAACATCGTTAATAATAGAGATTTACATTTCACCAAGATAACCATAGGTGACATGATTTGAATCTGGAATGAGTTATGAACTCTTGCCTATGGAGGTGATCCTTTGATCTATATGGGTGAGAGTGATGAAATCACTAACTTAATAAGCCTACCATTTTGGAGATTCATCTAATTGGGGAGCTGGGAACACAGTTACATAAGACAGAATTCACTAATTCCCTGATGTCGAGTTAAGTAGATAAATTGCTCTCTTAATGGCTGATTTCGGGGATTGAACAATGTGGCGCCACACCCTCTCTCGGCCTAAGAGGATTTTGGTCATAATTGGACTATGACTTATTGTTCATTAGAGGAATCAGTGGTACTTAAGGAGTTAGATATAACTACGGGGGCAAAATGGTAATTTTGATCCAGCTATACTTACGAGCAATTTGTGAAAGGTTATCGCACCGTTGATTGATTATATCCAACGAACACAGAAATATATCTGTAGTGCAAAGAGTACAACTGTCGGTCTTTAGTGGAGTGACCGGTAGTTAATGGATGAATAATTTAATTAAAGGAATTTAATTAATTATTCAAGTACCATTAGAGCTTCAATCTACAAGTTCATAAGGTCCCATCTGTAGCTCAACAAGGATTATTGAGAATTAATTTTGGATTAATTTAAATTGTTCAAATTAATTGAGGAAATTACTTATGTGATATAATTAATATAATGTATTCGATACATTATAAATAAAGTTTATTTAAAGAGGAATTAAATATTTGAATATTATTCAAATACTAATTATATGAATGGGATTCATATAATTGAATTTAGTATAAATGTGATTTGTATTAAATACCTTGCATTATTGAGAGAATTAAAACTATAGGTTATATTGTATTTGAAATAATATAAAAATTATAGGTTATATATTATATATGATATAACATATAATAAGATAGTTATTTTTATATATAATTATTAATTAACTAAAATTAATTTTAATTTAACTTTTAAATTCCAAAATTAAAGGGAGGGAAATAACTTCCTCCCATTAATTCTCTCAATAAAAAAAAATGTGTGGGGTAGTTTTCCACGGGTGAGATTCATATTCTTCACAGAAGGTTTCACCAAAAACAGAAGGTGTTGTGTTTTTCAAGATCTGCCAAAAATCTCCCAAGAATTCATTCCCTTTCTCTCAAACTCTCTTACTCTTCCAAAATCTTAAAGGCCACATACTCCTAAGTATTCTCTTACCCTATAGAGAATACAAAGGTAACTCTTGTGGTGGTGACTATTGTGGTTTCTTGTTCATGATCAATTTGGAGAAGAGGAATCAACCACATTCTTCATCCCCACATCCAACAAAAACAAATAGGTTGGTCTTCGAATCAAGCTTTGACCTCTGTTCTTTATGCACAAAGATGTATGCGTTGCTGGAAAAGACTCTGAGATGCAAATAAGTGGGATCATGTCCCTTCCATGCTCTCTCTAGAATGTCTAGACCAAGAGGAATTGATGGAGATCGATTAATCAAATACACAACACATTGCACTGTTTCACCCTAAAGTTTCTTAGGAAGCTTAAACATTCTAAGCATACACCTCGCCTTCTCTATAATGGTTTTGTTTATCTTCTCAGCAACTCTATTGTGTTGTAGTGTGTTGAGCTTTGTCTTCTCATGTCTAATGTCATGTTCTGAACAATAATACTTGAACTCATTTGAAGTATATTCACCACCATTTTTAGATCGAAGACGCTTTAATTTTCTTCTGGTCTCCCTTTCTACCATGACATGAAACTGTATGAAAATCTCGAACACTTGGATTTTTGTCTTCAACATATACACCCAAGTTCTTCGAGTAGCATCATCAATAAAAGGAGATTCTATGCTACTTACCTGCCAAACAATGATCACAAGGGTCAAGAGAAACTGTTTTATCAACAGAGATGAGAAATGTACTTGTCAACCATTTAATCCTCTTATCACTCATATGCTATAGCCTTCGATACCACAGATTTGGAGAATTCTTTTCATCAACTGCATTCAGCTCAGAAGCACATATACTCAAGTTTGTTTTATACAAAGAGCAGCACAACTCACCTTGAGCAACTATTATTGAACCCATAGACAATTTTCACTTACCATCATTGAAGATATGTTGAAATCCTTCTTGATCAAGGACATTTGCAGACAACAAGTTAAGGCATAAATTAGGAATATAGCATACATTCTTTAGTGTATGCGTGCACCCAGCACTTCTCTTCGCACGAATATTACCTAACCCAACTTTGCTAGCTGAGCTCTTATTTCCCATATTCACACTACCAAAATCGCAAATTGATAGTTCATGAAATACTCATTTTTTGGAACACAATGGTATGAAGCACTTGAATCTACCAGTCACTCTGTGTTTTAACTCTCTGCATGATGACACTCACTAGTTGCATAAATTAAGGTGACAACATTCATTACAAGAGAAATAGCTTTTAGTGATGAGTAAAACGTGTTGCGAACTTTGAAAAAATGTGCTAAAAGTATTAGCAACGCATAGAAGCGCGTCACTGTGAATGTCGTGCTAATCGTATAGTTAAAAATTTTAGTGACACATTTTAATATGCACCACTAAAACACGACTTTTACAGACGCTACGCATTACTAAAAGCATATTTTTAGCAACATAATTTATTACTATTTGTTGTATATAGCAACGTGACAAGTTTGTCTCTAAAAGTTAAGTTTTAGCAACGTATAAAACTATTGCTAAATGTGAATTTCTGTTCATCCTCATTAAAAGTATCTTTTGCAACATTGACAAGCGTCAGTAAAAATTATATTTTGTGTCATTATAAATTATAAGTTATCTTCTAATTAAAAAAAAACGATTTACTAAAGTTATATAAAGCGTCGCTAAAAGTATTTTATTGAATAAAAAAATAATGTTCAATTTAATATGTGAACGTGTTATAAAATCTAATGCAATAATCTTTTAAAGATTTTAAGAATTGACTAGTCAATTTACATTAAAACAAAAAATTATAAATGAAGATGCACACATTTTCAAACATCAAAACACTATCATTGAAACAAAATGAAAAGATACCAATGTGATCACAAGTTTAGATGACAAAAATCCCAATGTAATATCAACCTACTTCAATCATTTCCTAAATGAGCTCAAAGTTATATCAACTAAAATTAGTATAACACTAGCTATCATAAGTTTACATAACAAAAATCGCAATATAAGGTATTTGAAGCATAAAATGTTAGTTTGAAACAAAAGTATAAAATACCCCAAAATTCTTTGCATTTTCATCTAAATTGAACTTTGTGAAATCTTGTACTGGCTCGTTACCATCAAGACATGAAATCTGGCATATAAAAATTGAAATATGTAAGCATATTTGAATAAAAATTTGAAGTAGGGGACATAATTACATTCACAAAATCCAATTTCTTACAAACTATATGAAAATCATGCTCAATATTGAAAAAGTGAACAAATCCTATTAACATAGAAACTATCATAAAAGGACCATCAAAATGTTGGGGGAAAACATCCCACTTTTACCACAGGAATAAACAAAACAATTAGGGAGAAATAAAATAAAGCAATAAAACTGGAAACACAACAATTTAGTGGAAAACTCCCAACTTGGAAAAAGAAACCACAACCCATCAGAAAGAAATACACTATGTGAAAAATTGTTATAATAACACAGAAAATTCTCTCTCCCGATCTCAATTACAAGAGCGTTCTCTCAAAGTTTTTATACTACTCACACCCTTTTCCTACTTTCAAACTAGAGAATACAAAAAGGGAATGTAGAACCAAGCTTAAAGTGTTCCTAACTGGGACAACTTGAAACTAGAAGCATAGGCTTCTTGTACGTCAAATTCATGATGCGAGCTTAGAAGTGTATTATATGAGGTAATTGGAAAACAATGCAAATGTGAGTGATGCATTAATGCGTTAGTGATACGTTAGTGATGTGTGGATGGGATGCGTGACACTCCTCTTTATGCGTTCAAGTTTTCCTAAATCAGATCTAAGTATAAATCCAACTCAAGTTCCTGGTAAGTCTAGGGTCGAACTCAGGGATGTAGATTAAAGCTAACATAGAGCTTACGTTGTAACTAATGTAGAAGTATCCTAAGTGAATGCGGAATGAGTTATCTACACTAAGTTTGTTGTGTGCGTGCAAGAAGATACAAAAAGGTCAAGTAGAAAATAAGGGGTCGTGTGAAAATGGTGTCTAGTGTAAGGGATATGCGCCGATCTAAATGAAATATACACGTACAAGAATGTGATGCAGATGAAATGACTTGTTTATCTCCGTTTATGCGTTAGATTTCTACTTACTTTCTATTCAACACTTTGCAATGCGAATGTCATACAATTCCCTATCTCTAGGATGTATGCGTTAGTGACAGAATGCAATAAAACACTAGTGTGTCTATCTCTAGATGTACCAAGCATTTCTAACGTAATGCTTTCTTGCTTATTCTCTTGAATAATTCAAGCTAAAGTAGTTTTTACTAAGTGATTCAATTGGCTTAGGCGTATAGAAATGGATTTTGCATGAAGTTATAGATGCATCTAATGTGAAACAAGAAATAAACAGTGGTGAAGTATAGTAGATCGAACATGTGAATTCATGAAGAAATCGATTGTCTTTACAAGATCAAGACTCAATCAAATGAGATAAAGAGAATTAGAATTCAGATTAAAAGAAAGGAGTCAAGCCGCAGAGTACAATCTCTTGTCCTCTTTGGCTCAATTTAAATTCGTGTACAACCAACTTGTAGAAGAAACGAAAGAAAATTCTCTCTCGAGCTAAGCTTTCTCCACTCTTTTATCGACGGTGGGGGTGATTCTCTTCCTTCTTCTATTCTTCTTGTCACAGCAGCACGGCTCTAAGTCTCTAAATTTCAGAATTATACAAATTGAGTTAAGATCGTCTCATGGCATTGTACTTCATCAGCTTGATGATGGGGCAACATTAAATTATATACCCTGGTTAGCCACCTAACACTCAGATACTTTTCAGACGCCGCAGTGATTTGACACAAACAGCCTGAATCAATGAATCTTTCTTGCGTTGAAACCCATCCGACGCATGCCTATGCGTTGATGTTGCCTGCGACATTTGGAATCTTTGTTGAAATCCTGCAATATTATGTGTTTGTGCCGCAGTATTTCAGTAATAAACACTTTTTTGCACGAGTTTGGTAGTGTTTGAGTAATTCTATGCGTTTTCTCTAAGAATGATGAGATTTTATCATTAAAGACCCTAATTGTTCCAACTTTTGAGTGACAATAACTTGTATTTTCACAAGTTATCACTCCTTTTATAGGCTTGGAGTCCATCCCCATTCTTCAATTTAATCGATGTGGGATAAACTGCACTTCTAATATTTTGCCAAAACCCAAAAAATTCCACCTTGGCAAGATATTTGAAGAATCTACATCTTCTACAATATCCATTAACTTGACAATCATAATTCTCAAATAAGAGAACTATAACCTACTCCACCATGAAAAGTAGACCACTTGGAATATCACCTTCCAAGATTTTCCTTTTTCGTCACATGTCGACAAACCTTGCTAATATTCATGGTGCAACTTCCACCTACTTGGCTCACCTGGAAATGCTTCAACATCAACATAACTCCCACCACACACCTTGCATATCCACAAAGTCAATGCCCATGTGCAAACATATGGAACCGCTAACATCACATCCTCTATCATGGTAAAGCGAACATACCATGAGGATGAATTCTATGTTCTTCAGAGGAAGTCACTGTCACCTCTGACGAGAAAGACACCGTCAGCATCCGATCTAGAGCCCTTTGACGAACCTACTCTAATTCTCAGGTGCCCAAATTGTTCGTATGCCCAATAGCCTATCTTCTGCTCGAAGATTCTCTTTTTTAAACCTATGCTGGAATCACTCCGAAACTGCACTGAAACACCATCACCACTTAACATGCACTTGTGTAATCCATATTGAGGCAACATATCCTTGACTTGCACTTGCCACAAGTCGAAGTTGATTACTCCATCAAATTTCTCCCCATCAAACTTCAACACACTTAATCTAATCCAACACTTTAACAAACTAGAATTGTAAGAAAAATGTCTTATAAATATTACCTTTTAACTCGTAGGATCGGTGTGGTAACCCTAGAGGGGTGAATAGGGTTTAATCAAACTAATTTAAAACTTTCTACTAATGTGGGTCCAATTAAACAAATTAACAAGCTTTTCACTAATAAATAATTTAAACAATAAATTCATGCAAATAAATTCAATCCAAAATAGCCAAGTAATTGAAACTAACACTTTTAAGCACTCGATTTGATTTTAATAAAAAGATTGGTACGAGATATGTAAAGATCAATTCAACCAACCTAAATAAACATTAAGTAATTAATTTAAGGAACAAATATTGCAATTAAATTCATGCAATGAAATATAACAATAAATTAATTTCAAAATTAAAATAGGAGAGGGATAGAGAAATTAGCACAAGGTATTTTATAATGATTCGACACAACCAACCTACATCCACTTCCCAAGCTGCTCTTGGGGACTTCACTAGAAGTCTTTGACTCTTTCCACGGGTTAGCATTGAACCGCTACAACGTTCTTTTTTCAGGCACAAGAACAAACCCAATCCTTTCCACAGTTGAGGATCAAACTGTTACAATGACTTTTTTTCTGGATCAAGAGCAACCTTACAAAATATTTATAAAAATAAAGAGCACACTTTACAAATTCTCTACATGAGGGGATTTACAATTTCTAGCTCACAACAAATTAATCCTCACAATACATAAGATATCTCTCTCAAGAATTAGATTAAAAAAAGAAAATTGATGCTTAGAGAGAGAATAACAATGGTGTCTTTGAGTTATGGAGAAAATGTAAGATTGTCGTTAAAATTTGGAGAAGATAGAGGGTGTTAGGGGCAACGACTATCCTAAGACTATAATAACCACTTTTTATTACAGTAAATACTATTTCAAAACCCCCAATTAACTTCAGCCAATACTATTTTAAAACCTCAATTTGCTATTATATTTAGTATTTCCTATAGTTTTTAATATTTTACAATCATCATTTTTTTATTCTTTGCTACAGTGTTTACTATTTCCTTCTCAAACTAAAATAGTTTACACCTCAAACACATAATATTATAACCCAAACTAAAATAATTTACACCCTTGACACAAACTATTATAACCTAACTATAATAATCTAGGACTATAATAACCAACCTTTACCCCAAACACCCTTGAAGTGTTTTAAAAAGAGACGAAGTTGGTGAAAACCACATTCAATTTGGGCCACTAGATGTCAGTAAAAGAAAATTGAATGGTGGAGATTTAAACTCAACTAGTCGTTAGACACATAAAAAAAAATATGTATAATAATATATATCTTCAAAAATAATTTCTTTTAAAAATCAATAAAAAGAAAATGTCTACCATGTGTCTAAAACTAGCCGTTAGATACAAACATAAAATAATATTAATTCAAATTCTTTTTAAATTCATTTTCATTTTAAAATCAATCCTAAAATCAAAAGCCCACTCTGTGTCTTTTTGCCCATGCTCCAAGTGGCACCTTTCAATTGATCCAGTTTGATGAAAAAATATGCCACATCATCTACTCGGGATTTTTCATTAAGCTTGTTTCACCTATATCTTCTTCGTTTGAGCTCTGATTTGGGCGATGCAAATTGTGATTTAATCATTGTTTCGAGCTCTAAGAAACAAACACTTCAAAACACCCGAATTGTTAATCAACTAATTCAGGTTTATTAATTTATTAATTTGAATTTGAATTTAAAGGGAGGGAAATAACTTCCCTCCCTTTTATCCCCTCTTTAATCTCACGATCAAGATGGGAGTTGAAGAATGATATAGTTTTCTTCTTCTTCTTGGTTTTACAGAAAACAGAGAAAATGTTCTCTAAAAAAGCTCTTTGTAATTTTCTCCAGACTCCTTTCCCTCTCAAATTTCATCTCTCTCTCCCCCAAAATTCCAAGAGCCCACACAACTCCTTGGATTCTCATCCTCAATAATACAGAGGAAATTTTTGTGGAGGTGGTCATTAGGGTTTTGAGTTTGTTGCGGTACGTGGCCATTTTGGAGAAAAGGAAATACGTGAAGAAAAAGCTCTTCAAGGGTAAGTCTCCCCCTAATCCTTTTCTCAATTTTTATTGTATGATGTAAGTTTTTGGGAATTGCATAATTGTTTCTATAATTTGTGTTCGGTGTAAAATTGAAATTGGGACCGATCTCCACGTTTTCGCTTAGGACCTTCACAGGTTCCTTCACACCTTCATTAGTAGGAATTCACAACTTATTCAAGTCAAGTCACCTATGGTCATCCTGGTGAAATGTAAGTCTCTTCTATCACCAATGTTATATAGTGAGACTAGTCATTTCGTTGTCTGGTCTTATACAACCTCTTTGTATAAAGCTCCCCCGCTCTCATGTCTCAACATGAATGATCAAAATAAGATCATTTATAGCACTTTATAACAATTGTAACATCTACAAAGCGGGTCATATTCATAATGTCATCAAGATAATGTACCCAGCCTCATCATCTACTACAGACCGTTTAGATTATCTCTTAAATATGATTCACTTGTATGTCTCAACATACATGTTTAAGTTACAGAAGATAACTTTGGATCTTAGTTTATTAGTTTTGTTGGTTAATACTACTAAATGTCAAATAAAATGTCTCTGATTTTATTAGATAAATAAATTGTTTGTACATTACAATTACAAACTACAGAACCCATGAGATTTAGGACATCAACCCAAACATTAAAAACATTGAGAAAAGGGAGAGTTATGGTGAGTTTGAGTGAGTTGGAGTGAGTTGGAGTGAGTTGGTAAAATATATACCAACTCAACTCCACCAAAATTTAAAGTTGATGGGCCAAACATTGAGTTGGTATATCATACCAACTCAACTCAACTCATGTTAGTGAGCCAACTCAATTAAGTAGGTTTTGATATCAAACTTAAGATTTAAATAATGAAATAGCTACAAGAATAAGATTTACGCAGTACTTATGCCTCATATCTTAGCCATTGATTCTTAATTCAAAGTATTAAAATTTATTTAAAAGTTTTAATCTAGGTGGTTTAAGTCCCTAATTAGTCCATTGAACTTTAAAGTTTTGTTATCAAGTCTTTAAAATAGCAACTTTAGTCATTTAGGGGATGTTTGACAACCCAAGGAGAGTTGGGTTGAGTTGATATTTTTTACCAACTCAATATTTGACAACCAACTTTCAATGTTGGTGGGATTGAGTTGGTTATTTTACCAACTCACCCTAACTCTCTCCAATTCTCTCTCCCTCTAATGTTTTTAATGGTACCACCCATCAGTCTTCGTTGGCGATTACTGCTACCACACTTCGGCAACATACTCCGATGACCACCTTCGGATGGTCAACTCTGACAACCAATTCTGAGCTCCGACAACCACCTCTGACAATACTTCGGCAACCAATTTCGACAACCACCTTAGTACAAAAGAACTCCGACTTTCACATTCGACGACCAACTTCGATGAACAACTCTAAGCTCCACCAACTACCTCCAACAACAACTCTAGCAACTAACTCCAACGACTACCTTCGCACAAGCAACTTCGACGATATACTCCTACTACCACCTTCGTGTGCCCAACTTCGACGACCACTGATAAAAATAAAATGGTGGGTTTAATTATCTACCATTTTATCACTCTCACTTTCACTCGTTTTCATTACTCTCTTAACTCCCTCAATTACTTTGTCATTTCTCTCTCTCATGTGTCTCTTCACATTTATTCCCCTTCTTTTATCTTGTCTCTTCTTTCATCTTCTAGTTCGTCTTTCTCATTTTCTCTCTTCTTTCTCTGTCTGGCTCATATGGGTTTTATTTTTCCTTTTCTTTCTCAACTCCTCCTTTCTCTTTTTTTTTATTTTCTTTCTATGGTTGTTCTTTTAGATCTAATTTTTTTTCTTCTATTTCATTTTTTTTCTTAAATCTAAAAAATATTACATACAACGTCCTATTATTGTTTCACTAAGCAAAAGTTCAGCAATACGTTTAAACAACCTATCCCTCGATGTTTTCAAATATTACATAATTCTAATGAAATAGTGGAATTTAAAATTATGGCTTAAGTTTTTTCCAAAAAAAAAGAAGAAGAAGAAGAAGAAGAAGATAGTTGTACACTGATGCAACATAATAGTAGAAAAAATAGACATCAATAGTTCTAAAATCATTTCACCGGTTTTAGAAAAAGGTAATTTCATATTCCACAAATTGGTCAAAAAAGACTATCTAATAGTTGGTTTTATGACGTAAATTGTAAGATTTTGGTTTTTTTTAAATTAACGTTTAAGTGCCACCCCTTCTATAAAAGACAATGCCAATAATTTCATTTGATGACACTAATCATTTCGATTCTTTTTAACTTTTACAGTAATTAATGATTAAGTTGGATTTTTTAATGGAAACTTCTATTTGAGTGTTTAAAAAAATTGAATCCAAAATTTTGTGTTCTGTATATGAATATCTTGTAGAGAATTTTTTATATTTTGAGAATGGAAAAGAATTCTAAGTTTTTTTGTTTTTATCTTAGAAAAGTTAGGAAAATATGGGACCTTTAATATTAATATTGTTGTTTTCAAAACTTATTAGAGAAATATTGTTGTTTTGAAACTTATTAGAGAAATATTGTTGTTTTGGGAGTTCGAGGCTAGAGGTAATTCTAATGTTGAGAACTCGACGAACAAAGAAAAACAAGGAAACAATACATAGGCCGAAACTTCAACCCTCGACAAAGGAAATCTCGCGAATCTCGCTTAGGTTAGTAAGGTTGAAGTTTCGACACAGTTCTACCCTCATTTCACCAGGTTTATTACTTTTCTTTTTCCCTCATAGAGGAAATAAAGTAATGAGATGGTATACTATATGTATCTGTGTACTCGAGCTGCTTTAACAACCTATGCATTTTGTTATCATTTCGAATTAGACGGAGGCTTGTGGGATTGACGTGAGGGGGTGGGGATGGCTATATTTTTCGAGCGAACTCCACTTTTAATATGAAGCGCATGGATACAAGTTTGCCTTGGGATGAAAGACAATTGAGAATTAGCTTTGTCTACGAACAAAATTTTGTATATTAGGTTGTCGAAGGTTACACACATGTCGAAACTTCAAAGCGATTAAGGAAATAAGTGGGCTGAAGCAGATTAAGGAGAGAGCAAAATTCAAAGCGAGATAGTAGGAGAGAGCGAGATGTTAAACGAGATTTTAAGAGAGAGCGAGATTCAAAGCGAGAATGTTGGAGAGAGCGAGATTTAGTTTATATTGACTAAAATGACTAACATTGAACTTGGTAAAATGAAATGGTTGAATAATTGAAAAATGAGATTATTCAGGAATACACATTGAATGCTAAGATTACGCATTGAGTTTCTGGTAGTAGATCCATAATCAAAAAAGTATTTGTGATTATTACATAAGAAATGAAAGCTAGTAATCATTAATGGAAAAATAACAACAATAACAAAGAGAGCAAGATATTGAGAGAGAGCGAGAGTCGAGATTTAGGAGAGAGCGAGAGTGAGAGTGAGAGAGCGAGATTATGAGAGAGTAGATACTGAGAGAGCGAGATATTGAGAGAGAGCGAGATCTTAGGAGAGAGCGAGAGTGATGAGTGAGAGAGCAAGATCTTAGGAGAGAGCGAGAGCGAGATCTTAGGAGAAAGCGAGAGTGAGAGAGCGAGATCTTAGGAGAAAGCGAGAGTGAGAGAGCGAGATCTTAGGAGAGAGCGAGAGTCTTCACTTTATTAGATTATTATAGACTAATGATTATTCAAATAAATTGTCCTTCAAATAGAAAAAAGAGCTAATAATCATACTATAATTGAATAATCATTAGACTATAATTGAATATATTAGATTATTATACTATAATTGAATAATCATTAGACAATAAATTGAATATATTAGATTATTATACTATAATTGAATAATCATTAGACAACAAATTGAATATATTAGATTATTATACTATAATTGAATAATCATTAGACAATAAATTGAATATATTAGATTATTATACTATAAATTGAATATATTAGATTATTATAATGTAAAACTTTATTGATTACAAAAAAAAATGAATATACAGTAGATTATTATAAAAAAATTGAATATACAATAAATTATAATAAAAAATTGAATATACAATAAAATGAATATATAATAAAAAAATTATTTATTATTCAATCCCTAACTATCTGGAGCCCGTCTTAGTAACGAAGGACACTTCCTTCGATTATGTCCCAACTGGTTACAAAATCCACATTGTTATCGAGTGGTTGGTTCTGTCCAATCCATCTCGTTGTGATAACGTGAACTTTTCGGTCTACCAGGTCTTCTCAACAACGATGGATCAGGATGTAAGACAAGCATATTAGGGTGCATGATCCAGTAATCTTCATGTGGTACAGGTTGAAATTGAGGAGAGTAACATTCAGCATACGTTGACAATTTGTAGTAGTCCTCAATAAAATCTTCGTAGTTCATGTTAAAATGTGAGCAAACGGCCATAAAATGTGAGCATGGAATGCTGAATGCTTGCCACTTGTTACATGAACAGTACCACTCGGTATGATGGCTTGTTCGAGATCACTAAGTCATTTTGTTCACTTGATGTTCCTACCACTATTAGCTAACCTCCATGATGCAGGGCGGTATTCGTGGAGTGGAGCATGCTTGGCATGGTTGTATAGACAACTATGCAAAGCAACAAGACCTGAGGTTCGAGAGATAGTTGGGCCTCTCATACTTTTGCAACTATGGGCTTTGGAGCGATTTCCAACAATGGCTCCACAGCTACATCATGTTAATGACGCTCAATTAGTTAGACGAGCCTACGGTTCTCGATATGTTGTTTTAATTCAATTTAATTTTTATATCACTGATCTAGTTAATTTAAATTCTAAATTATCAATTTAAAAATTTAGGTGGAGAGACAAATTTTGTGTGACTAGGACAGCCACACATGTAGTCAACCAGTATAGATACATGTTTGATCTGCTTCAACCTGAACAGGTACATTACACTAAACCTAATTGATTATTTTATTCACATTTTTATTGTATTTGTCTTTAATATTCTCTAATATAATATTTTGTGTTTCAGGTTATTTAGGAGCTGTACAAAATTATTATGCATACTTTGCCTAATTTTTGTACGAATGGTCAAAACATATAGCAAACGATGAGTTCTCTCATATGTTTTCACATTGGTGAATGGCATCTTCCTGACAGGGTGATGAGACAATTCAGTTTTCAGCAGGATGTCCCATCGTCTTGTAATACTGAACTCGTACTGCATGATATTGACCTAAGGACTGAAGATTGGTCCGAAAAAGTTGCACATTTGGTAGCTCGATGGCACTATCATGCAAGGTTTATTGCAGTGAGGGTTTCTCTTGAACAGTTTGACACAGATGTCACTCCAGAATATATTCATTGGTATAATAATATCACAAGGCGCTACGTCACTCGTCCGGGAGCAGCTGTGGGTCATCTGGTAAATGAATGAATATTATCTAATTTTTTTTTAATTTAAATTTATTTTAAATGTTGTCTAATTGTTTTATAATTCATAGAGATCAAACAACAGTCGACTCCGTGAGGTTGCGAATGATCCGAACCAGGTTCTTGCTATATGTAGTGACAACCAAAGCTATATGGAGGAAATTCATTATATGTACGATATACCTATTGTTTCTCCACCAGCTCCTAGACATAGAGGACCTGTTCGGGAAGAGGATGAGTTTGATGAGGTTGCACATAATGTGGAAGAGTTTCCCCCTATGACGCAAACGTAGAGTCAAACTGATTATGTTAGTCCGATGATGATGATGCTAGTATTTGGTTCAGGGCATTATGACTCAGAGGCTGGTCCTTCGTCTTCATACGTGCATGGACATGGTTGGGGTCGTGGAGAGCATAATGAATATTTATATTATGAAGCGCCTGCAGAGGTACCAGAGCAACATCAAGAAGAACCCGAGCAACCTCAAGTTCGAAGTCGACGACGACAACCAGCTCGAAATCGACGACGTCCGCCTTGTGGGACACATTGATTTTTGTAATTATTTTTATATAAATGAGATATTTAATTTACATTTTTTTTATTTTTATGAGTTATTATTTTTTTAATTTATTCTTTTTAGAGTTTAAATAAAATAATAAAATATTTTTAGAAATTGTTTTTATAAAATGGAAAAAAAAAAAAAAAAAGATTAGAAAGAAGAAGGTGGAATGTGTAATAATTAAAAAGGAAAAAAAAAAAAGGAAATTTGTACGGTATTCTCGCTCTCTATCAAAATCTCGCTCTCGCTCTCGCTCTCTCTCATAATCTCGCTCTCGAATTTGATTGGGAAGTTCAGTGGCAAAAAGAAGGAGATTCATTAGCTCGTTATTTAGTCAGACTTGCTGAGATGACAGAATCCGTAAAAATTATTCAACAAGCTTTGGAAGGAATTCCAGGGGGACCTTATGAAAATTTAGAAATACGATCTTTTGATAGAGGAAAGTCTCCGAAATGATAATTAAACAGACTCAATAATAATGTTAGGAAGGGCAAGGTCGAGGGTTCAAAGTTCGACGTACAAATGAAAGGAGGGTCGAGGGTTCAAAATTCGAATTTTCAACCCTCGACTTATTTAAAAAAAAACAACAACAACAATATTTTTACAAATAGTTTGAAAACAACAATATTTTCCTAAATAGTTTCTAAAAGGACAATATCCTTTTAATTTTCCGGGAAAATATGTATATAGTTGAAAATTAAAATCAACAATAACAAAAAAAAAAAAAAAATCAATTTTATTAATAAAAACAGCACTAGATACCCAATTCAATTCAATTCTGTTTCTAAATACAAATAATTACCAACTCAACTCAACTCTGCATACCAAACATAGATAATATAACTCTTCAAATAATAACAACACAACTCTTTGCTTTTATTGCACGCCAAATGCCCTTTTAATTTTTTGAAAATAATCAATTTGGCTTTTACTATTTATTTTCTATTTAATAATTACTTATATAACTCTAATACTTGTGGATGTATGTTAATGCATACATTCAGACATATGTAGCTATCTAGACTATTGAATGGCGAAGTCATTGAAATAATACGTTTTCTTTAAATAAAACAAAAAAGTGTTGAAAATTGAAAGGGTTGATCCACCCATTTCTGTGCACCCCTTTCCAACTCACATGAGTAAATATTAAAATAGAAAAAAAAAAAAAAAAAGAATAATATATATTTAAATATTTTTCAAATTGAAGGTGTATTTGAATTACATTTTCATGTATTTAATTTAAAAAATAAAATATTTGATAATTATTCAAAATAATTTTTTAATGTATTTTAATTAATTTTTTATCAAAAATATTGAAATAAAAATGAATTTTTCGAAAAATACTTTTTTGAATCCAAACCGAGGTGAGATTAAAAATCAAAATAATGAAATTTAAATTTTAAAAAATCAATATTTTATTTGATGAACTTTTTCAGACGAGGAAAGGAAATTTTGCGGGTATTATAAGAAAGATGTGAAGATAGTCAATCATGTTGGAATTTGTGCCTTTTGTTTTCTTTTGTTTTTGTTTTTGTTTTTTTGTTTTTTCTTTTATTAGATGGATTGGCATTATTATCTTATCTCATCCAAAATAATTAATGTCCTAGAAGATAGAAAATATCAATTTTGTTTTTTAAACAATTATAACAATTTTTTTAATATTCTTTTTTATGAAAACGGTTAGTGTTTTATTCTAAAAATAAATACGCTATTAACTTAAAAGAAAGAGCTTAAATACGCTATTAATCTCTTTCTTTCACTCTCCAATCTCTAAAATCTCCTTATTTCTCTTATATTTCTCTCTTTTATTATCATAACTTTAAAATAAATAGGAGGTGGCATTTCATTCTTTTAGTATGCCTAAATAAAATTGTATATCATCTTTTTTATATATGTGTTTGACAAAATATTCAAAAATTGGATCATCATTTAAATAATGGTTCAAAATATGAATTATTATTTATTTGTAAATCTTAAACTAATTGTAATTACCTACTAAATATTAGGTTTGATATGAACTATTATGAACCAATATATGAACATATTTTAGGTTAAAGTTTTGATCATTTTATTTTGAGTTTCATTTTATATATTTAATCTCTATATTTTTAATTGTTCAATTTTAATTTATGTATTTTTTATAAATCTCAAATTTAGTCTTTCAAAGTTTTTTTTTTTTCAAACTTGATTAAATAATAATAATAATTTTCATGCGAGAAATGATCTATGTGTGTATAATATCATGCTAATAGACTAAATTTGTTGGAGAAAATAAAAAAATAAACTAACTCCATAATCTAATTTTAAGATTATTGAAAATATAGGAACTAAAATATACCAACCCATAATATAAGGATCAAAATTGCATATTATAATATATTTTTTCGTTTTCAAATAAATGATGTGTATACATGAAATACTATATTTAGAAATGTTTTTATCTTTTGAATAACTACATTTTAAAAATTTAAATTCAAAATATGAATAACACTAAGTTCATAAAAATAATGTTTTATCAAAATTTGCACTATATTTTGATCACATAATTAAAAAATAGTTTGAAAAAAGTAATTGCATTAGGTAGTACTTATAGGGATAATAATTAAGTGCAGGGCAACATTTTTACAAAATTACAAATATAGCAAAATTTATATAGACTCCATTATTGGTAACCTCTTACTAGTGATATGGTCTATTATTGATAGACCTGATAAACCCCTACTAAGTTACTAGTGATATGGTCTATCACTAATAGACCTATACTAATGATATGACCTATCACTAATACACTTCAAAAGCAAAATTTAAATTTTGTCATAACTATAAATTCTTATGTATTATGGTATATCTACAAATACTTTGGGTTTGTTATATTTGCAACAGCCTCTAAAAACATCTTATGAAATGTGTATTCATTGAATTTAAAGGTAAAGAAAACAAAATAAACATTAGACAAATTCAAACTATTTACCAAACATGCCTTTATTTTCAAATCAACTTTAACGTTTTTCCAAAAATATAAGGATCTATTTAGTAGATAACTTTTAGATTGACTGAGTTTTCAAGATTATATGATTCAAATCGTACGAATTCTGAAAACATCTTTTTTATGTTTTCAGTATTTCAAGATTTTAAAATAAAGAATTATATTAAAAATGATAAAAACAATAGCAAATATATTATTTCATATTATAGAATCAATTATTTTTTTTAAATTAAAATATGTAATATATTATATGATATTACAATATAATAATTACAAAAAAAAAAATTAATATAAAAAAGTTCATAAATTAATTAGTAATGATTTATATTTAACCTAGTATGTAATGAATAACTAAATACATTTTAAAATACATTTTGAAACATTATTTAAGTTAGAATTTGCTATTAAATATATAACTAAAAATATGAAATAAAACTATGTTTTTTTTTTATTCCGTGGTTACATACTAAACATGTCTTTATATACTATCTAATAACTGTTTTTCATGTCACCTATGATATACCAATATCTTAGAATCTTTGATAAAAAAAAATATTATATCTAAATTAAAGGAAGGCAAATAATTTGAATAAATTTAGAATATCGAGGCTCTATTAGTAGATTCTTAAATTTGAAAAGAAGTGTAAACAGTTCTCTGATGATTTGGAAAACCTAATCCCACTTTTAATTTTGAAATTCAAGTTGCTATTTTCTATGGCAGACAAGAAGCCGAGAAAAAAGTGTCTGCAGCTTTGGCTTCAAAGATAAGGGAGTGAATAATAAAACAGCCTTGAAGGATGCAGTAAAAAGACGAAGATGAAAAGGACCTCTACTCCTTTTAATAAATCATGTGGGACGTGTCAGCTTTTTTATTCATTATATCTACCACAACCTAACCAACTTTTGTCCTTTTTTTTTTCTTCTTTTTTAAATCCTTAAAATAAAAAGAAAAGAGAGAAAAAAAACTAAATTCACATAAGTGGACAAATAGTTAATTATTATAATAATTTGTGTTTGAGGTATAGGTCATTTTAGTTTGAGTTATTGAGAAGTAAACTATTTTAGTTTAAGAAGGAAATAGTAAAAATTATAGCAAAATAGTAAAAAAATGATAAATAATAAATATTATAACAAATAAGAGTTTTAAAATAGTGTTAATTGGAGATTATAAAATAGTATTTACTATAGTAAGATGTGGTTATTATAATCTATTAAAAAGCCCATAAATGTCAAATATCACAAATTTTGGTTTGAGATATATATATCATGCAAACTAGCTTTTTCAATCTTGGTCTAGATAAGTCAAGACTTTCCAAACCAATTTCCCATGCATATCATACAAATTAACTTTTTCAATTCCACCTAAATAAGTCTATGTTTTTTTTTAAGTTGGTCTAACTTAGCGATTATTGACCTATACTATTTCTTTTATAGATTGAAAGTTCAAATTAAGATATCCCACTTTATTTGTTTTAGAAAAAAGAAAAATCATGATATAACACTTTTTCTTACAAGTGGAAATCAATATTAATTAGGGAGGAAATAATATTGCAAAGATTTAAATACATGACACCTTTGAACCACTTGTTTTGACACCATCTTAAATCACCAATTGACTTAAAAAATTTAAGCGATGAACTCAAATGTAATATCATATCATCTAACACTTTCAACAAATAATAAAATTTGCGTGGTTTAGTATTAGCTCATTTTATTTATTTTCTAACTTACTTTTGTGATTTAAGTAATGTATCCATGCCAATACATATAATTCGAACTCACATATCACAAAAAAATTATGGCATAATAAAGATAAGCACAAAAATAGTTGGTTATTAATTTTTTTTTTCAAGTTTGGATACTAAAATAGAGACCTCCTAACTTCAACATAGGACAGAAATAAAATAACTTTGAATTTTAGAAAGTAAAATAGTCAGTCTCATACATTTAAATACCAAAATAAAATTGTTTTAAATAGTTTGAAAACAAGAGTGCAAGATCTATTCATTCTTTTTTGTATAATATTATATTATATAGAAGGACCTAACTCTTTAAACTATACTGATATTTAACCGAAAGATTGAGAAATCCTATCTTAATAAGTTTATTATTACAAGGTAAAAAGTAGTACACACATCAACAATATCAACAATATCACGTGTAATGCACGTGCTAAAAGATAGTAATAAAAAATGTTCAACTTTGCTAAATCTCTTTTTACATAAAGAACACCCATGAATATATAATACACAAAGAGTCAAGTGAAAACCTTAATTAGGTTGAAAATTTTACAATAAATTATTTAATAAAGTTTGATCGATTTCATAGTTGAATGCATGAGAAAGAAGTATCTTGAATTTATACCCAATATTTATTAAGCGACAAACAGATTTTTAAATTCAAATTTAATTGTAATTGTAAGACAAACACATTGTGACGATCTCATTAAATAATGTATTCATTCTACACTCATGAATATAGGAAAGAGAAACTATAGATACATTTTGAATTCGTATCTAGTTAAGTAAGGATATTCAATTTTTGAATCTACTTCTCACATTACACTAGTAAGAAAATTTGTTTAGAACTTTGGTAGTATATATTCCTTAGGTTCACATTAGAATTTTTCTTTCATAAAGAATTATTTAAAGTTATTAGACTCTCCATTTTAAAAAATTATTAATATGACTATCTCACAGTACTTTTTTGTAAATGATAAATAGGTTGAGAAGATTTGAATCTCCAATATTAAGGGAGATAGTACATGTCAATTAAGATCGAATTATGTTAGGTTGAAGTAATACCCACATTTCCTTATAGTCTATCTGTTTCAATAATTTTTCAAAAGGAGTCTTCATTTGGTTATTTATATGATACATCCCCAAATCTTCTCTTATGCATCAAATCCTTTCTCCTCCCTCCAAATTAGCGATGGCAAATCTAAAGATCTCACTACCAATTCTCATTATCCTTGTAGCTCTCCACAATGCGGCAACCGCAGAGTCGTCGGCCGCCACAAGCTTCATCGAGTCATCCTGCAAAGTGACCCGCTACCCGGCGCTGTGCGTTCAGTCCCTGTCAAGCTACGCCACCACCATCCGCCAGAGCGGTCGTCAGCTGGCCCGAATGGCCCTGTCCGTGAGCCTCAGCAAGGCCCGTCTCGCCGCAGCCTTCGTGGCCAAACTGGGCAAAGGCGGTGGAATGAAGGGGCTGGAGTACCAAGCAGTGAAGGACTGCATAGAGAATATGGGAGACAGCGTGGACAGGCTCAGGCAATCGGTGAAGGAGCTTGGGGACTTACGTCGAACAGCTGGTGGGGACTTTTTGTGGCACATGAATAATGTTCAGACTTGGGTCAGCGCCGCCCTCACTGATGAAACCACTTGCCTTGATGGCTTCGCCGGCCGCCGCTTGGACGGCCAAATCAAGGCTGCGATCCGCCAGAGAATTACCCTTGTTGCTCAAATCACTAGTAATTCTCTGGCTCTTGTTAATCGCTTTGCTGACAAAAACCACTGATTTGTACTTCAAGTACTCTACTCACTACTGTTGGTTTGCCTTATTTTTGTATAGTTACGTGGGTTTTAAGTTGTGTAAATTTTTGTGTTTGTGTATGCTAAATAGTTTTCCACTTAGATACAATCATTTTTATATATGTTTCTTAAAATTGCTCTAGATCATGTTCAAGCTATCTAACAAAGTTTGTCTCTTTCAGTATTTTTTTTAAACCCAATACTCATTTGATGTTTTTTTATTCAATAATTCTATTCATATTTGTTTAAATAAAATATTGGTTACAATTTTTCTCTTTTTTAACTTTTACAAATTTTCGTTATTTCTTTCTGTTTTTTATAATGAACAACTATACCTACTATATTTCTTATAGAATTATGGTTAAATAAAATGGAAAACTAGAAAGAAATCAAAACTTTTGATTTCTAACTTTTCTAAATGAATTTCATCATCATCACTATCTCTTTTTCTTCCGATTGTTGCTCTATATTTTTACTATATCATGATTTTTTTTTTATTGAATCTCCCCCATCATTTTAGCCGAATGTCCATAACATTTTTTTAACAATTTCATTTTCATTTTTTCTAAATTTGAAAGATCATCAAAGAATAAATATCTATTTTTCACTAGTTTTTGCTAGAAAATGTTATGGAAAAAAAATATCCATTTTATGGTTTTTTTTTGTTATATCTTACATATTTTTCAACCACATACCTGCTTTTTCAAATATTCGTAACACTCGTTTGATATATGAATTCAATTAGATAAAAATATATTTTACAAATTTCTACGTATAAATATTGCACTTAATGTAGATAAAATATTATTATTTATACAATCGACAATCCTATAATATACTTTAGTCGTCATCAGCCTTATAATAGTCGAAAGCAGTTGTCAAAGTTGATAATCGAATATGATTTTCGCTAGGGATGTACACGGGTTGGGTTGAGTTGGGTTGAGGGTGTTGTTTGGACCAATCTGAAAATTCAGATTGGTTAGGTTGACAATCCAAAGAATCCAGATAAAATCTCTAATCCGACCCAATCCAACCCGAATTTTAAAGGTTGGATTGGGTTGTCGATTTATAACCTTTTTTTTTTCTTTTTAATTAAAAAGATGTAAATTTATATACAACACATGACTAATAACTAAAATCTCATAAAATTCAAAACTAAATATCAAATATCTAAGATATTTATTGCAAACTTTAAATAAGGACAAATATCATAACAATTTTAAAAGAAAATATTTAAAATTCACAAATTAATCAATTAAAAGTAATCAAATTTTAAACAAAAAGAAATATTTATAATATATTTTATTTATATATATAAAATTCAGGTTGGGTTGGGTCAATCCAAATGTTTTTTAGCCAACCCACGACTCAACCTAACCCAACAAAAATAGAAAAAGTTTAATCCAACTCAACCCAAAAACAAAACTAACTCAATCCAACCCTTATATTTTAGGTTGGCTAGTCCAGGTTATTCAAGTTGTTGAGCTATTTAAACACCCCTAATTTTTTATGGAGTTTGTAGTTGGAGGTGGTTGGTAAAGCCTGAAGTTGGTCACATTAAGGTGGTATCCGAGTTGGTTGTCAGAGGTAGTTTTCGTAGCCCAGAGTTGGTCTTGCGGAAGGTGGTCGTCGAAGTTGATTATCGAAGATGATTTTGGAGTTTGTAGTTGGACGTGGTTGTCGGACCCTGAAGTTGGTTGCATGAAAGGTGGTATTGGAGTTTGTTGGTAGAGTTTGTCATTGGAGGTGGTAGTCGAAGCTTGAAGTTGACTGTTGAAGTTGTTCGCTCCTAGGTGATCATCGAAGGTGATTTTTGTCGGAGTTTTGTAGTCGAAGGTGGTTGTCGAAGCTTGAAATTGATTGTCGGAGTTGGTTGCGTGAAAGTGGTCATCGAAGGTGGTTGTTGAAGCCCGAAGTTAGTTACTAAAGTTGTTATCGGAGGCGGTTATCAGGGTTCAAAATTGGTTCCTGGAGTATGACAGTGATATTCATCAATAGTGGTTGATGGGTGGAGCTATTGAAAACATTGGAAGAATAAAAAGTTGGAGTGGGTTAGTAAAATATATCAAGTCAACTTCACCAATATTTAAAGTTGGTGAGCCAAATATTGAGTTGATATATTATACCAACTCAACTCAACCCATGTCGGTGAGCCAAACACCCTCTTAATATTTTATTTGTTTTTATAGCTTTTTAAAACTTAAAATATTATTATGTACTTTAAAACCCATTTTCACGTGGATTTTCTAATACTTGTCATACAGGTAGAATTTACTAATCAACTAGTTAAAAATATAGCCTAACTAATTAGTTAATTAATATCAATTAATCATTACTATTAACTATAATTAATTATTACACATAAATATATTATTTACACTTAGTAGATTTCAATTAATACTTTTACCATTAATAGTTTATTTTATATCAACTATTTAATCAAAAATATAAATTATTAATATTCTAATATAATTAATTGATAGAATAATTGAAATGAGTAATATTTTTAAGATTAATAATTAAGTGTAAAACTAGATTTTTAAATAATTACAATTATAACAAAACATATCATCGATAGACTTTGTCGCTAATAGATTCATATTATAATATGGTCAATCATGGATAGACTCCAAGACTTGAATCTAAATTTTGCTATATTAACTATTTAATTAAAAAATTATAAATTATTAATATTCCAAACTAATTAATTTATATATGTCAGAGTTATTTTAATAATTAATCATTAATTAAATTAAGTTTAATTAATAATTAATGTGAAAATATTCATTTATTTTTTGTTTTAAGTGATTAAATAAATTATCATTAATATAACTATATATTAAATAATATTAAATTTAGTTTATGACAACATTAATGGCTGTTTTATATTTAAGTAAATAATTGTTTAGTTTTGCTTTATATGCACAAATTTAGTAACTCAAACACAGTTATTTAATTTTAGACTATATTCCAACACAAATATTAATTTATCCTAGATACTTAAATTTCAGATATATCAGTGATTAAAATATATAGATAAATATGACGCTTTATCTCAAAACTAGCTGTAAATGAAATGAGCAATCCATATATCTTACAAAGAGTGTGGCATGTCTTTATTCTAAATTTTCAATATAGGATCCTCAACATGCAACTTCAAGATGACATACTTCTTTAGGTTGACCATTCTTAGATTAGATCTCATTTATATTTTTGGACCGAATATGTTCGTCTAAGCTTCATGAGCTCTAATACTATAATTAGGTGAACACGAGTTACTTACATCTTAAATTTTTTGATAATGAGATAAGTAATTTAACTATACTATATAAAGAATGTGACATCCTTTCAACTAAAATCTCTTTTATCATATTTAAAATCATGTAAAAAATGTTTATAGTCATATAAAAAATAATTTAAATATATAGTATCAAAATAGTTTTCTTTTTTCTTTTTTTTTTTATTTGTTCAAGGTATAGAGTACAAGTATATGCCAATTTTAAAGTTATGTTCACATTGGCGATGCATTTAAAAGTGTAATATGAAATATCAAATTTATTTTGGATAATTAAAAATATATTTTTAGAGCTTTTTTAATTTGAATTTTTTTTTTTAACTATTTAGCTCTAAAAATGCTCTTAATTATTTGAAATTAATATTTAGAGGTATAAACTTAAATATGGATATTATCAATTAATACCCTAAAACTTTGAGAGTTGTACCAATTATAGTCTTGAAGTAATAATTGTATCCATTTAAACTCTAAAGGTCTGTTTGTTTCTCGGATTTTTCCATGTGACTTCAAATATTTAATATTTTTGTTTGTTTTGTTTCATAGAATTTTACTTTTTAAAGCCCATGATATTATTATCTAGGAAAGTTTAAAACTCATCTGGCATAGGTTTTTAATACCCTGCATAAGTATGGAATATTTATATCTGGGAGATGAACAATAAAATTATAGTTTAATTAATCAATAAATTTATATTCAGTGATCATTACTATTAATTTTAATTAATTATTAAATATAAATATATTATTTAGATTTATAAATTTCAATTGATATCTATACACTTAATATTTTATGCCATCTTAATTATTTAATATAAGATATTATAATAATTATCGATATTTTAATTAATTTATATTAATTTAATTATTTTTACTAATTAATTTAATTATATTTAATAAAAAAAGATATTAATTTATTTATATTTTATTAATTAAATAATATTTAATATAATAATAAATTAAATAATGCTTAATCTAATTTATAACTACATTAATTGTTTCTATATACAAATTGGTAAATTGAACATAAATATTTAACTTCTAGGAATTAATTATTTCTACATATCCAAACACAGACATTAATTATTCTAGAAATTTAAAACTCATACATTCAAATCCTTGACATTTAATATCTAAACCTGTGAAACAATATCTGCGATCCAAATGAACATTAATAAACTTTCATAAGTGTATCAATTTATATCCTCCTCTACATTTCTTTCGACCAATATAATGTGAAACTTATAATTGAAGTCAATTAAGTTCTTACATTTTCGTAAGCTAATAAATTTAAACCATTCATTTACGATTTTCATGTATTAATCCTCAAATTGAGGGTGTTTAATTCATACCATTATATGTATCAAACGAAGTTTTTTTAAATAGATGTTCATAACTTAAATTGATACAACCCATAAAATTAGGGGTACAAATTGATATTTTCTCAATTAAATATGAAATTGACTTGAATGAACCTTTAAGATTCCTTTTAAAATTGAGGGAATAATACCTTTTTGGTTATTTATGTTTTGGCTCTAGTTTTTATTTGGTCCATATGTTTTAAAATGTTACTTATTTAGTAATTAAGTTTTGAGTTTTGTTTCAATGTAAGCTGTAAGTTTCAAAATATTACAATCTTATCCTTGAAATTTGAGTTTTATTTCAATTTGGTCCCTAGATTTCAAAATTTTACCTTTTTAATCTCAATTTTTCATTGAATACATTTTGTTAATTTCTATTAATTAATTACAAATAGTTATGAAGTGAAATTTTATATTTAATTTTAAAAGTGATAAAATTGTGAATCTTAATTAATTATAATTCTTTTAATGCTATTTAATTTATTAACATAAATTAATTTTAAAAACAGAATGTGAGTATTTAGTAAAAAAAAAAAAATCGATGTTAATAATATAAATCTTAAAACATAAGAACCAAATTAAAACAAAATTCAAATGTCAAGAGTAAAATTGTAACATAAAAATTAAGGACTAAATTGAAACCAAACAATACTAAAAATTTATCGACTAAATGTGTAATATTTTGAAACCTTAAAATTAAATAGAAAATAAACTCAAAATTTAGGAACAACAAGATATTTTTTAAAAAAAAATTAAAAAAGAAAAAACGATTTTGTTGGATATAGTGATATCAAACATATATATTTTTTCCTTAGTCCTTTTTCTTTGGCTGCCATTTTAAAATTAAGGGAAGGAAATTAGATTGAAGTCGCTGTCTACTTAAGCCGACAGTGGACTTTTTGCCTTTGGATAGGTAGGTTGATGGCACGAGGTCGGTATTAGCTATTGAATTTAAAATAAATTTTTATATAAATTTCTTTGGGTTAGTTTAAGTTAAATTGAGCAAAATTATTTGTTAAAACTATTAATTGTGTCTATGGACTTTTAGTCGCATACTTTAATAAGGTAAATCTTTGGGAGAAGGATGGCACATATACTTTATAAGAAAATCTTGTAACAATAATAATCATAATAATAATAATTATTATTAGGTTAAATTAAATAAAATAATAATGGAGTGTGTGTTAATAGTCAAATACTATTTATCGTTTTGATATGTTTTAAGAGAGGATTTTGACTCTAAAATTTTAAGTAATTTTGTGAAATTTTATATTTTAACCTAAAATTTTGGTTATTGAAAAAATTGGTGTAAGCTAAGATTGAAAATAAGAGAAAAATGAAAGTATCTATATGAAGAAAAATAGGATATCTATATAATTTGTTTTAAAATTGAATGTTCGAACTTAAATAAAACTTCAAACAAATTGATCAACATAGAGCATTTTTAAAAATTTTTTATTTTAAAATAAAGTTTGTTTGTAATGAGTTATCAACGGTTTTTGTTCATATATTAATAGCAAAATTAAGTTAAGGGTATTTTTGGAACTTTTAAAAATTTAGGGGTATTTTTTAAACAAAACTTTAATGTTTTCCATCCAAAATTAATGATATGGGCATTTTTAACTCATTTTTACGGTTTAAGGATATTTTTGAAATTTTTTTAAATTAAAGGTACTTTTACCACCAAGTACAAAGTTTGGAGACATTTTTTTTATAATTTAGTCTTATTATTATTATTGACAATTTGTAGAGTGAGAGAGTCAAACCTCCAATTTTAAAATCGATAATACATACTTCCATTTTATTACAAGGGAAAAATGAATTTTTTTTTTTTAAAATAATGTTTTTTTAATAAATAATGACAAAAATAGGGTTGGGGAGAAAGTATTCCAAAAAATAGGTGTTTAAATCGTGTACCGGGTATACGATTACACCTTAATCGTGTACCTGGTACATGATAAGCCCTAAATCGTGTACCGAGTATAAGAGTACCTTGCCATCTGGCACGCCCAGTCTAGCATGGTAGTCATGCAGGTTTGACTGAGGGAATCGTGTACACGATTACCCTAAGTCGTGTCATGGGCACACGACTTCCTCGCATTAAAACCTCCGCCCACCCCCTTTTTCTTCCTCACCGAAACACCCATTCTTCTTCCTCACCGAGACCACCGCTTATTCTTCCTCACCGAGACCAACGATTCCTTCCTCTCACCGATTTTTGCTTTCGATTTCTTCTTCTATTTTGCTTTCTACTTTCCAAAATCTCGTTGATTTTCCTCACCGAGGCCTTTATTTCACCGAAATCTTCCAAAATTTCGATTTTGTTTGATTTTCAGTCCTCTATTTGATCATCACCGAATCCTCCATTGTAGTGGTCGTGTTGCTCGATTTTCATACCTTTTTGGCTACTAATTTTTGCTTGTTTCTGTGGTATATTTATTTCTCTAGTTGGGCTGATCTGTATTTATATGTATGTTTTTGCATATTTTTGGGCTGAGTTTATTTTAAACTTAGTTTATGTTTAGTTTATGTATGATTTAGTTTATGTATTATTTAGTTTATGTATAGTTTATGTATGATTTAATTTATGTATTAGATTTAGTTTATGTATGATTTAGTTTATGTATGTTTTTGAGCTGAACTTACCTTTTTTTTTATTTGTTTGGATTGATTTAAACTTAGAAATATGTATTTGTTGGGCTGATCTTATATGTATATGTTTGTAGATCTTAAATCTTAGATCTTATATTTGTTTATTTGTTTGGGCTGATTTAAATATATAATTTATAAATCTTAGATTTGGTCTGATTTAAATATATAATATTTAGATCTTATACGTTAAATTTAGAAATTAGAGTTTGATGGGTTGACATATTAACATTTTTTTTTGTCAACTATAACAGTTGAAAAAAACATAATAAATATGTCCATGCGTCCTAAAGATTTAGTAATTCTTAAACTTGGAAATGATGGAGATAGTGACATTGACGTTGAAGTTGATGAATTATTTGGAAACGACAGTAGTGATGAACATGATCTTGAGTTGGTACCGTTCGAAATGTTTACCCAAATAGACTGGAAAATGACAAATTCAATGTGTGAACTAGGGTCTACTTTGGAAGAAAGGAATGTTGTTTAATACCAAAGAAGATTTACAGCTTGCTGTAAAAAAAAATATTGTGTGACAGAACACTACGAAATTGTCATAGTGGAATCAAATCAGGATCTTTGGTATGTTAAATGTAAATCATAGAGTGACGGTTGTGCTTGGAGGCTACGGGTATATCGGCACAAAACTCATGAGATGTTTGAAATCACAAAACTTCAAGGTGAACACTCATGTTTGTTTTCAGAATTGACACAGGATCATTCACAACTGGATTCAAATTTCATGAATATGAAATTCAAAATTTGGTAAAATATTGATCTTTGAGTACCTGTGGCCCTACTTCAAGAAGCCATTAAAAGAAAGTATGGCTATAATGTCAATTATAGAAGGGTGTGGCAAACCAAGAGAAAAGCGTTAATTGCTGTGTTTGGCGATTGGAAGAAATCATATTCGGAGCTTCCGTATTGGTGAGTGTTGTTGTTCATTATAATCCAGGAACACGAACAGGTTGGTTTTTCCTTCCCTCTGATGTGCCAGGTACGACTATTTTTGGACGAGTTTTTTGGTCTTTTGGTCCTATAAGAGAAGGGTTCAATCATTGTATGCCATTAATCCAGATTGATGGTAAATTATTGACAACCTTATCTATTGATGCAAACGGACATATATTTCCCCTTGCTTTTGTAGAAGGTGAGAATTCGTCCAGTTGGTCATGGTTTTTGTGGGCATTACATGAATATGTTAACCAAAGAGAGGGTATTTGCTTGATTTCTAACAGACATAAGGGCATTCTTGCTGCAATTAATAATGAAGAAATTAGTTGGAGTGAACCCAGAGCGTACCACCGATATTGTCTTCGCCATGTTGCCAATAATTTCAATACAAAATATAAATCGAAGCAACTAAAAAATTTGGTGTTTAAGGTCGGAAATCAACACCAAAGGTGTAAGTTCATTCGGTGCATGAAAGAATTGAAACAATTTCACTCTAAATGTCTTGAATTTTTTTAAGACATTGACTTGGAAAAATGGACATAGTCACATGACGGTGGGTACAGCTATGGGTGGATGACCAGCAATGCAGCTGAATGCATGAATGACGTTTTTAAAGGTGCTAGAATGTTACCAATTACTTCTTTGGTTAGGCATTCTATCGCACAATATTGTATTTTGAACGTCGGAGAAAAGAAATCTGTGAAGCACTCAATCGTGGGGACATATATACAGAATATGCCCTAAAGAAACTGAAGAGGTGGGAAAAATGAGCATCGACATAGACGGTGACATCCATTGACAGGGAAAGTCAAACTTTCGAAGTACAAACTGACATAAGTATGATTTCTCCCTACAAAGGACAACACACCCAAGTAATAAGCTTGAAAGAAGGGACATGTTCTTGCAATAAGTGGCAATCATTCAAGATTCCATGCTCTCATGTAATTGCAGTTTGTAATTACATGCATATGACATACCTACCACTTATTGATGAATGCTACAAATTGTCCAATTTCAAGCATTGTTATGAAGGCCGCTTCTATCCAATTCAACACTCAGATTATTGGCCAGAATTATCATTTACAGAAGTTCGTCCAAATGCGAACTTACTCAGAGAACAAGGTCGGCCAAAAAGTACGCGCATTCATAATGAAATGGATTGGAGAGAAGCAAGCCAAAAAGTGCGATGAACAATTTGTAAAAGAGAAAGACATAACAGACGCACTTGTCCACACCGTACACTAGGTGCTTCGTCGTCTTCGGGTCATCAGATGTATTTTTTTTTACTTGTATATTTCATGTATTTGTATTCTTCATGTATTTCTATTTTTCATGTATTTGTATATTTCATGTATTTGTATTCTTTATGTATTTATAATGAATTTATGTAATAAATTTATTTTATGTAATTGTATTTTTTTATGTACTTTTTATGTATCTTTTATGTCATGGATTCTATTATGTAATATAATTTGAACTTTTTAGGTAATGGAGTCTGGTTCTTCTAAATCCTGTACAATTGTACCAACAAAACACGCATCGTTCACAGATAGTATGAGATAGTTCTTCCACTATAGTGTTGAGTTGTCGGAGGAGAGAGGCGACTGCACAACATACTATCCCATTTGATCACCTCATTATTCCATATGTTCAGAGGCAGGTTTTCTTGGGGTTGAACAGATTGGTTTCATCTAGCTTGATTGGCACCTGATTACTGCTCTAGTTGAGCGCTGGAGACCCACACATTTCACCTTCCCTATGGAGAATGTATGATTACGCTGCAGGATGTTGCTGTACAACGAGCACATACGGTGACATCCATTAACAGGGAAAGTCAAACTTTCGAAGTACAAACTGGCATAAGTATGATTTCTTCCTACAAAGGACAACACACCCAAGTTTTAAGCTTGAAAGAAGGGACATGTTCTTGCAATAAATGGCAATCATTCAAGATTCCATGCTCTCATGTAATTGCAGTTTGTAATTACAGTTTGTAATTACATGCATATGACATACCTACCGCTTATTGATGAATGCTACAAATTGTCCAATTTCAAGCGTTGTTGTGAAAGCCGCTTCCATCCAATTTAAAACCCAGATTATTGGCTAGAATTATTATTTACAGAAGTTCGTCCAAATGCGGACTTACTCAGAGAACAAGGTCGGCCAAAAAGTATGCGCATTCATAATGAAATGGATTGGAGAGAAGCAAGCCAAAAAGTGCGATGAACAATTTGTAAAAGAGAAAGACATAACAGAGCACTTGTCCACACCGTACACTAGGTGCTTCGTCGTCTTCGGGTCATTAGGTGTATTTTTTTTTTACTTGTATATTTCATGTATTTGTATTCTTCATGTATTTCTATTTTTCATGTATTTGTATATTTCATGTATTTCTATTCTTTATGTATTTATATTTTTCATGTAATTTTATATTTCATGTATTTGTATTCTTTATGTATTTATAATGAATTTATGTAACAAATTTATTTTATGTAATTGTATTTTTTTATGTACTTTTTATGTATCTTTTATGTCATGGATTCTATTATGTAATATAATTTGAACTTTTTAGGTAATGGAGCCTGGTCCTTCTAAATCCTGTACAATTGTACCAACAAAACACGCATCGTTCACAGACAGTATGAGATAGTTCTTCCACTATAGTGTTGAGTTGTCGGAGGAGGGAGGCGACTGCACAACATACTATCCCATTTGATCACCGCATTATTCCATATGTTCAGGAGGTAGGTTTTCTTGGGGTTGCACAGATTGGTTTCATCCAACTTTATTGGTACTTGATTACTGCTCTAGTTGACCGCTGGAGACCAAAGACCCACACATTTCACCTGCCCTGTAGGGAATGAATGATTACGCTGCAGGATGTTGCTGTACAACGAGCATCGGCACATACAGTGACATCCATTGACAGGGAAAATCAAACTTTCGAAATACAAACTGGCATAAGTATGAGTTCTCCCTACAAAGGACAACACACCCAAGTTTAAGCTTGAAAGTAGGGATATATTCTTGCAATAAGTGACAATCATTCAAGATTTCATGCTCTCATGTAATTGCAGTTTGTAATTACATGCATATGACATACCTATCACTTATTGATGAATGCTACAAATTGTCCAATTTCAAGCATTGTTATGAAGGTCGTTTCCATCCAATTCAACACCCAGATTATTGGCCAAAATTATCATTTATAGAAGTTTGTCCAAATGCGGACTTACTCAGAGAACAAGATCGGCCAAAAAGTACGCGCATTTATCATGAAATGGATTGGAGAGAAGCAAGCCAAAAAGTGCGATGTAGAATTTGTAAAAGATAAAGACATAACAGACGCACTTATCCACACTGTACACTGTGTGCTTCGTCATCTTTAGGTCATTAGGTGTATTTTTTTTTTACTTCTATATTTCATGTATTTGTATTCTTCATGTATTTCTATTTTTCATGTAATTGTATATTTCATGTATTTGTATTCTTTATGTATTTATATTTTTCATGTAATTGTATATTTCATGTATTTGTATTCTTTATGTATTTATAATGAATTTATGTAATAAATTTATTTTATGTAATTGTATTTTTTTATGTACCTTTTATGTATCTTTTATGTCAAGAATTCTATTATGTAATATAATTTGAACTTTTTAGGTAATGGAGCCTGGTCCTTCTAAATCCTATACAATTGTACCAATAAAACACGCATAGTTTACAGACAGTATGAGATAGTTCTTCCACTATAGTGTTGAGTTGTCGGAGGAGGGAGGCGACTGCACAACATACTATCACATTTGATCACCACATTATTCCATATGTTCAGGAGGCAAGTTTTCTTGGGGTTGCACATATTGGTTTCATCCAGCTTGATTGGCACCTGATTACTGCTCTAGTTGAGCGCTGGAGACCAGAGATCCACACATTTCACCTGCCCTGTGGGGAATGTACGATTACGCTGCAGGATGTTGCTGCACAATTTGGGTTACGAGTGGACGGACAACTACTGACAGGTTCACTACAGTATGACTGGAAGAACGTTTGTGAAGAGCTCTTAGGCGTTCTACCAGAGGATCTAAAGGGATAAAGATTGAGTATCCCTTGGTTGGCGTCCCAGTTTCTCGAATTACCTCCCGATGCCGAAGACATCAGCATACGTAGGTATGCACGAGCATACATCCTGCAGCTTATTGGAGGATTTTTATTTTTCGACAAGTCAAATACTTTGGTGCATCTCATGTTTCTCCTATTATTGTCTGATTTCGAGCACGCTGGTACGTACTCGTGGGGTGGTGCATGTCTTGCATGGTTGTACCGAAAACTTTTTCGGGCTTCCAATGCACAAGCGTTGGAATTAGCAGGACCACTGGTACTATTACAAGTATGGGCTTATAATCGATTTCCAATTATAGCACCACAAGTCCAACTATAGGCCCCAAATCATCGTCCACTGAGTGCTAGGTATTATTTTATTTATATATTTATTTCGTTTCCATTTTATGTAAGAATATAAATTAATTGTATTTTTTATAATTTTAGATGGAGTGGTGTATCAGCTGCCTCTGAACAGTCAGCAAATATGTTGCTCGTATACAAAAAAATATTTGACATGCTGACGCACAATCATGTAGTAAATATGTATATAAATGATATTTAAAAAAAATTTATATGTATACTTATTTTTTTTTCTTTGTCAGGTTATTTGGACACCATACACACAAATTTGGTCATCCTTACCTGATTATTGTCGTGATGGTGAAGACATCTGGTTGATTGTTAGCCCTCTTATATGCTTCCATATAGTAGAGTGGCATCATCCAGATCGTGTACTGAGACAGTTTAGTATGCGATAAACGATACCTTCGTTGTCTTATACACTCCCAACACTACACCAGATCGATTTAAGAGGTAAGCACGACCAAGACTGGCGTCGAATCTATGCGGAATATTTATCCTACTCGCATGGATGACGTGATCGTTGTGCACAGGGAGAATTAACAAATGAGCAGCTGTATCAGACGACTACTTTCCCTGTACAATTCGATCACAAGGCGATTTATCTCATCTGAGGATGCTTACTATTACTGCATGGTAAGAGATTTAAAATCAGACATTTTCCATATATATAATATGAATATTGTTTAATTTTTTTTATTGTATAGAATAATTTTGTCGACGATGTTCAATAATGTTCAGTGCAGAACAACTTACCAGAATTGGGTTCAATGTGTCAACAAACATTGGTTAACATAGAAGGTATTATTCAACAAACAAGACGACTCAATGTTGCTGACACCGATCGAAGATATATTCGTCGTAGACGACAATGACAACGGGGTGAACCTAATTTAGAGGGACACAAAGACAACCCCATGAGGAGTAAGGATTAGGGGGGTCGTTTTTAAATCCCACATTGTATCATTTTCAAATGGTAAATTAAAGAACTAATTGTAAATATTCTTTAATATCATGATATTTTTTTTTAATATGAGTGCAAGATGTTTTCATTGTAGATTAAATATATAATTAAGTTTAACAATTAAAAAAACAATTATAAGCAATAATGAAGGAATTAAGTTATATAATTAAGTTTAACAATTAACATTAAAAAAAAAAAAAAGAAAAAAAATTTATAAACGAATCGTATACTGGGTACACGAGTTTGCTTGATCGGTCAACCAAATAGGTGACGTGGTCAGCTGACTAGATTAAATGGTACTCGTATACCGGGTATACGAGTATGCCACATGAAAATTGTGTACTCGATACACGATTCCGTTACCTAATTTTGTCAATACTTTCCCAAAACACCTATTTTTTGGAATACTTTCCCCCAACCCTATTTTTGTCATTATTTATTAAAAAAACATTATTTAAAAAAAAATCGGAAAAAATACTCTTTTGTTCCCAAGTTTTCAAAAAAACGTGCATTTTTTCCCATGTTTCAAATTGGTTATTTTTAGTTCATGAATTTCAAAAATAGGTTTAAAATGTTCAACTAATAAATCTATTAAATTTAAACCAAAAAAAATGGATTAAATATATGATGTGGCAAAATGAGGATTTTTTTTTTTAATCTTTCTCACTCCTCTCCTCTCTCTCTCCTCTTCTCTCCTCTTCTCTCTTCTCTCTTCTCTCTCTTGTCCTTTCGCCTCCATCTCTGTTTTCTCTTGTTTTCTCCCATTTTTCCATGAAGAAGAAGATAAAATTTGCTCACTTTCTTTCTCTCTCTCTTGTTCCGAAAACTAACCAAATTTCTGCAGAAGAAAATCAATGACAGAAAGATCTGTACCACCAATCCCATATCTGATCACAAGCAAAGAGATAGAGATGAATAGAAGGAAGGATGTATGTGAGATGAGATTACATATATACAGAAAAACAAGGGAGAAGAAGTAACTGGCTTATTCTTGAAGGATTTTTTGAAGAGAAAAAGCAAGGTTTGATATGTATGTCTTTGGAACTCAAGAATCACACTTCCATGGAATAAGCCCAATTCAAGAATCACACTTCATCTTCTAGTTTTTTTTCCCCCTTTTGTGTTTTACTCTCTCTCTCTTTCTTTCTATATCACACTTTCTTTCTCTCTTGTCCTAAGAAAACCAAAGGGTGTTTGGAACTTCCATGGATGTGGGAAATCTCCTCCAAACAAAAACCCATTAACCCAATAAAGAAAATCAAAGGTTATATAAACACACCATGAATTTTCCCCAAAAAGATAGAGAGAAAAGTTTAAGAAAGTAAGATTATTGAAAAACGACTGACAAGGAGATGGAGGAGAAAGAGAGAAGAGAGAAGAGTGGGAAAGATTAAAAATTATATTGTTTTTAAGTCATCTTGTACATCATATGTTTAATCAATTTTTTTTAAATTTAATATATTTATTAGTTGAGAGATGTTTTAAATCTATTCTTCAAAATTCATGGACTAAAATAACTAATTTAAAATATTAAGAACCAAATCTACCCATTCCTAAAAATTCAAATACCAAAATGACATTTTTTTTCCATATTACAATATGAAAATAATTAAGTTAAGTCTCATTCAACTTTCTTCTTTTCCTGGTCGTTCCTTTGTTCTCCACTTTTTTCAAAAGCTGAGAGATTAAAGAGGATAAAAAGAATAATAAAGTACGTTCCCCAAAGCCTTTCATGAAAAAGAGGTTCGCTTCCTTCTCAAAGCAAAAAATAAAAAGCGACAATTCTGCTTTCTATAAAAGAATTTTTGTCATTTATTTAAATAAATACTCTTATTATTTTAAAGATTTAAAAATTATTTTGGTCTTTCTACTTTTAAAATATTCAGATTGGTTCTTGTACTCTCAACTTTGATTCATTATGTACATTGAATTTTCAAAAAGTAACTATTTTTGTCCCTTAAAAGTAAAATAAATGGACCACAATGATCATTTTTAAAAAATATAATGACAAAAATGAAACAAAGTTAAAAATACTAGACTAGAGATGAATATTTTTAAAGTATAGAAACTAAAATAGACTAAATTTAAAAAAAATGGAGACTAAAATAACTAAAGTTAAACGTTTATGGGCTAAAATGGTATTTAAACCTATTTTAAAAGTGACTACATTATTCTTGCTCTCTTTTTATAATCTTTTCAAAACTATTCTTTGAAGTGAAAATTCATTAGAATGTTAGTAAAAAATTAGGACATAGAATCAATGACAAATTAAGAAATTAATGTCTAAGACCACAAATTCATATTATTTTAATATACATATATATATTCTCCTAAACTCTAGAAACGGTGTAATAGATCTTTAAATTCTCATTTTTTTCTCTGATAGATTTTTAAATTATTAATTTCATATACAATAGATTTCTTACATATTTGAAAATAATTAAAAATTAAATGTTATATCATATATAAAACTTAACTTTGTGTCTAGTAGATCTCATTATACTAAACATTGTCTGCTAAATCGACATTATTTTAAAAATCAATAAATCCTTAATTAGACATAGAAATTAAAATTTATGTCCAATAAAAGAGATGTTTATTTTTAATATAATTGAAACCTAGTTGATGTAGGAAAAGAAAAAGAAAAGATATTGGGTGGATCTAATATTAAACCACTACAACAAAAGTGAGTTTCCATGACATAAGGATACAACCAAATTGTTGGAGAGAGAAAAAGTGTCATAAATGTAAAAAGAAAGTGTTTTTTTGGCGGGAAAAGACGAAAAAATTCGTATTTTAAAAAATTATTACAATTTTTAAATGTTACCCATCCATGGAATTTATTGACTGTCATTAAATGTTTTTATTTTTATTTAAAATATAATAAAATAATAGGAAACCCTAATTAAAAAGATGGTAAAGTAAATCAGCTCCATTTTTTCCTTCAGTTTGGCGTGAACACTCCTCCCGGCTCCCACTCACAACCTCTTCCTCTCTCTCCATCTTGTGTCTGCAAGTCCCACAGATGGAAGTGTCACCCTCCAAGTTTCTAGCCTTGTTGTTCGTCAACCATTGTGCAGTCATGACCATCGTCTGCGCCGCCACTTAGGTTGCTGCCAGTAAGGTTCCATTCTTCTCTCTCTTTAAACTAACCTCCCCACACAACACCACACCACCGTCTCCAATCACACACGCTGCCGCACCTGCCACTGGAGTTTTCCTCCGCCGTCGCCAGAGATTTGTGCTTCACACCCATATGCCCTAAAAAATTTCCAATTAATACAATACGAACACCCAACTACCGATTTATACAATAGGAACTGAACACGCAACCTTATTGAGCTGACCACTCCTCACAAGGCCCAAATACTCAAGATCAATATTGGAAAGATGAAGAAATGGGTCAGAAATATTCTACCAAATCCTCAATACTCGGAACTCGATACTCGTCATCTTCCTACTCGATCCTTGATGAAAATTTCCTTCTTCGTCTAACGAGTCTCTATTAAATCCTCGATAGAACTCGATGACAACAGAACCAATACTCGATCGTACTGGACGGTTCTTGAATGATACTCGGTGCGACTCGAAGGTGAAAATGATGTACTTGAAGCTACTTGATAGCGAAGAATCGATGCACAATTGACTCGATATTCAGATTGCTTGATGCAATTTGAATAATAATTGAATGGCGCGCGATTTGCAGTAAAGAAAGCACTCGTATGAACAAGAAAGATAAGTCAAGAAGATGAAGACACAGTGTTTACGTGGTTCGGCAAGATTGCGTATGCACACAGAAGATCTAAATTCTTTTACTGATGAAGATTGTGTATAGTTTTGTTGTTTACAGAAAACTAAGGAAAATGATGATAACTCTCACTTTTGAATTTAAAATCAGTGGTATTTATACAGTATACCAGCTGACCATTTACAAAGTTAGTTATAAACAAACAAAAACTGAGGTATTTGAGTCAAAGCATCTTCAAATTCTCCACCTTGACTCCAATGCCTTGCAATCTACCGATCTTTCTGATTCTGACTGGTTTGTCTACCCTGTGTCTGGAAGCTCAAAGCCAACCTAGTCTAAACATTTAAATAATTTAAGCTTTCAAAAAAGTTTTGTTTGAAGGAAATCTAAATAGACATCCTTTGAGCAATGGAAGTGGATCGTTCCAAATCCCACTGAAAAAGAACACAAATAGTTATAGTCTAGACGAAAACGAACATATTAAGTATAAACAAAAATTACAGCATGCTACTTATAATTGAAGATACAAGGGATAGGGTATGCAAATCTTTGAAGAACTCTTCTTCACGTATTACTCGATTGTTCAACAATTCATTCAAACGACACGAACTTGAACTCAACGATCAGAAGACGATCTCAACGAACGTCTGAATGAACCTCAATCCCAATCGAGTCCAACTCGATCCTCGAACTGAATTAGAACACCACCACAAATGTTACCTTGGTATTCTCAGTGTGAGAATCCAATAGTTGTGGGCTCTGTATGATCTTGGACTGAGGAAAGCATGAAGTAGACGATCGAGTAAGTGGGAGGTGAAGACTGTCTATTGTATAGACAAAATACTCGAACGTTTAGTAAACGGAAGCCTATCGTATAGACTTTGCTACTCGATCGTGTAGCAACGATCAAGCGAGTAACTATCGTATAGTAAAATCGTAGCTTGATCATGTATGCTCTCTATGCGATCGTTTAGTAAAACACTTTTACTTGATCGCCTTTTTGTGAGATTATTCCGAATGAATCATCAACTTTTTTATTTTGGAAAACCAAAATCCTTTTATCTCATAATTACCATAACTTTCAATAACCTCCTACTCAATTTGGTTATTAGAGAAAAAGAATAATTAATTATCATATAATTAATATGTTATAAATAAATATAATAATCAACTTATCATATTATATTTATAACCTATAGTTTTAATATTTCATCATATGAAACATATAAACCATGGTTATTTTTCTATTTTATGGTATTTAATATAAATCATATTTATATTAATTCCTCAAATTAATGTATCTAATATATCATATTAATTATATCATATATAATTGAATTAATTGAATCATATATCATATATTTAAACTTCCTCTAGTTAATTTGAACACGTCAAACTAACCCAAAATCTGATTCTCAACTTGAACCTATTGAGCTACCAAGGGGACCTCATGGACCTATAGCTTGAAGTTTCAATAGTACGTGAATAACTTATTAAACTCTTTAATCACGAGATCCACCATCCGTTAACTGTTGGTCACTCTACTAAAGACCAACAGCTGCACTTTTCACACTACAAATATATTTCTATGTCCATATGACAAATCAACAGTGTGATGACCCTTCACAAATCGCTTGAAAGTACAACTAGGCCAATTCACCATTTCACCCTGTGTAGTTACATCCAACTCCTTAAGTACCACTGATTCCTCTAATGAATAATAAGTCATAGTTCTACTATGACGGAGTCCTCTCGGACCAGGAGAAGGTATGACCACTATGTTCAAGACTCAGAATCAACCCTTGAGGGAGCAATTTATCTACTTACCTCTGCTTCGGAGAAGAAGTGAATTCCGTCTTGTGTAACTGAGTTCCCAACTCCTCAATCAGACAAATCCCCAAAATGGTAGGCTTGTTGAGTTGGCAATCTGACCACTCTCACCCATAAAAATCAAAGGACCGGCCTCATAGGTAGAAGTTTTCAAAATACTCAGGATTAAGATCATGTCACCTATGGTCATTTTAGTGAAATGAAAGTCTCAATTATCAACGGAGTTATATAAAGAGACTAGTCATCTTATGGTCCGGTCTTATACAAACTCTTTGTATAGGATACCCCTGCTCACATGTCTCTACATGAATGGTCAAGATCAAACCATTTGTAGCACTTTACAACACTTGTAAACATCTACAAAACGGGTCGTATCCATAGTGTCAATAGGATAAGGTATTCTTATCCATCTAATACAGACCATTTAGGTTATTGCTTAAGTCATGTTCTACTTATATGTCTCACATACATGCTTAAGTTACATGAAATAACCACGAATCTTAGTTTATTGGATTTGAGTAAATGCTTATAAAATAACATTTATTTTATTAATAATAATATGTGTACAAATGCTTACAAACTACGAGACCACCAGAAGAATTAGGACACCAATCCCAACATTGTTACATGTCAGTTGCATTGTCTGAAATATGAATCTTTAAAATTTTATCTCCTTGTCTCAATTTTATCTCCAATGAAGTGATACTTGATATCAATGTGCTTAGTTCTAGTGTAGAATTGTGGATTTTGGGACAAATGGATAGCATTTTGGTTGCCATAGTAGAGTTTCACCACTGTTTGATCCATTCCAAGTAGACCTATGGTGGGTTTTAAAACTATATGACATACATTATGGCATATAAAATAAACATACATCACATGTATATTTTGATGGAACACGAGACATACGCAACGGAATAAGGATCTAATTACACTCTAATTGCTTCTAATTAAAAGGAAAATAACATGCAAATATAGGGAAAAAAAAGTAAATTAAAAGGGATATAAAACAACCTTTGTAGCTCCCGAAACGCTTCTATCTCCGCCCGAACATGAACCGAACAACCACTAGAGCTGACCTATTATCCTCTGGACTCAGAACCGGGTTGTTGGACCCGATGGATGAAGAAACCAAGAAAGAGAAAGAGATGGAAATAGGAGATGGATTGGTTTTGGGTTGGGTTTTTGGCCCAATTTAGAAACTAATTTTAGCAAAATTGTCAAAAGTTTTCTATCCAATTTGAAAGTCCAAATTTATAGAAAAAAGCGATGCAAAAATTGCATGAAACAAATTCATAAAAACCCAACACCTCAAAATCCACTATTTAAATGGACTTGATGTCTCCACTATAAGCCAACACCTAGCCCACTATCTTGTTAGTGGAATTATCCAACAAAAGTTTGGATTTTCCCACTAACTTTAGTCAAAGGACAAAATTGTCATTTTGTAAAAGTCAAATTTTGACCGAAAAGTCAACATTTTGACTTTTTTTTATAATTTTTTTCGTGTTCACTAATTTTAAGCTCTCGACATGAATCCGTATTCATTTTCTTGAAATTCAAATCACATTTGAATATAAGGCCGGTCAAAGTTTGACTTTTCACATCTTTGTCCATTTCCATTATTTTCGAGTTTCTGAATATGAACGTATTCATATTCTTAATATTTAAATCACATTTAATCATTAAAGTTGTATCTTTAAGCTGAAAAACCGACCACTATATCACATATACTTGTTGGTTTCTCTCTCTTCACCTAATTCGAACAATTCGAATCATTCTATCATGCCGTTCTAAGTTTATTCTATATGAGCTAGTAGGGGAACCTAATGTGGGCTCCAACGATCTAAGATTAGCTGGCTAAACTCTTTTAGACAGAGCTAATCAATATTCGTTAAATAACGGGTCATTCCACTATAGTCCCTTAGTTGCACTCCCCTCACTATAGATATATTTCTATCCATATGATATAACCATAATTAGTAAGATAATCCTTCATAGGTTGTTCGTAATCTCAGTTGAGTCATAAAAACCGTTTTACCCCTAAGACTACATCTTGTTCCTTAAATTCCACTGATCCTCTAATAAACAATTGGTTTAAGGTCCAACCTATAAACCGAACCCCTCTCGGGCCAAGGAGAGGGTGGGGCCCTTGTTCAAGACATGGATTCAGTACTAAAGGGAACAACCTATCTACTATCCTATAACGGGTAAGAGTGAATTCCGTCTTGCACCCTATGTTCCCAGCTATCCACTTGATCTTACCCCTGAAATGGGAGGCTTATTGGGCCAGCGATAATGAGCTACCCTCACCTATACAGATCTAAGGATAATCCCAAATAAATAGAAGTTCATAGTTAGCTCAGGATTGGGATCGAGTTACCTAGGTCATCGAATTTGAATTAGTCAATTTTAAACAGTAAACGGTGTTATAAAGTAAAAGTGACTAAGTTGTGGTCCAGTCTTATACAAACTCATTGCATAGGATGCCCCCACTCACATATCTCTATATGAACGATTCAGGATCACATCGTTTGTACTAACTACAAAGTGGGTCGTATCCATAGTGTCCCCAAAACAAGGCGCTCAACCTTATCCTTATACTATAGACCATTTTAGGCTATATACTCGAACTTGATCCATGTTTTATGTCATCACATAAAGTTCAAGTCTACATTAAATAGCCTCAGGACCTTAGTTTATTGGATTCAAGATTACAATTTCAATAACAATTTTATCGAAAAACAAAACAGAATATATTTATCAATTAACAAGCACGAGTTTTAGGACATAAAATCCAATATATTTAACTAAAGTTGATGGACCAGGATAAACAATCTCAAAACTGGAAATTAAATGCTAACTTATTACAAAATTGAGTCCACCGGTTCAGAATAAGTGAACTGAGTTTTGAATTGCTCGCCTCGAACCGCTCCACCAAGAACCCTTGCAGCTGATCGTGTACCAAATGTCTGATCGTCGAGCAGAGAAGCGTCAAGTATAGACGTTCGTTTATATGCGATCACGTAGCTTTTGACTATGCGATAAGCATGAAAGTCTATGCAATCGTATAGCGTGTATTGAGTATCATATACTATTTGATCGTGTAGCTAATGACTATGCAATGAGCATGATAGTCTACACGATCGTTTAGCACGCAAGCTTGCATCGAGTATCATATACCACACGATCGCCTACCCATTGAGCACCTATGCGATCATGCAATCAACGTAATACGATCGTGTTTCAAACTTTACACAATCGCGTTGCATTAGCTATGCGATCGTTTAGAAAATGTTACACGATCGTGTAGTAAATTCTACACAATCATATAACAAATTCTAAACGATCGTTTAGCTTCATCTACACGATGCGGCAACCTTTGTTTCGTCTTTTCCATCGAAACGCACTACAACCCTTCTTCTGAAGTCTCACGAGCAACTCAAAAACTTAAATAAATATAGACTCGATTGCAATTTATTGCCCAAAAACACAAGGGCATTTACAATAACTTTGTAAATTTAAATAGAAAGCCATAAACATAGATTACTATCCCGAAACATCCATCAACAAACCATCTACAAACATTTATCATATAAATGCAATGCAGAATGAAAAAACCTACCAATACTGTAAACAATTTTAATACAAAAAAGGAATTTGGAATCAGAACTACAACTTGGCTCTGATACCAATTGAAGGAACTCGTTTTACAGGAGATCTTTGAGCGGAAGAGGATCGTCCAAATTCCAATAATTATTGAAAACTAAATTTATAGTAAACATACAAGATATGCATTCAAAATAAATTACAACATGCTTGAAACAAGAAAAGGATTCAATATACATTACCTTTGAAGACCTTTTCTCTTCATGTATCCCTCGAACAAACACGAGCCTCGAACACAACAACATCTTAAAAACTTTCTTTAAGAACTTCTCAAACCAAAAAGAGTAGACACTATCACAATGAACCTTTGATATTCTCAGGGTGAGAACCTAGGAGTGGTGGGCTCTAACTATTTTGGTTAGGAGGGATTGTTTGAGTTTGAAGGAAGAAAAAGATTGAAGCACACAGAACGATTCTGTAAACCCAATGTCCAACCGTGTAAGCATTCAGGCATGTAGGAAGAAGAAGAAAACCCTTTTCTTTTATTTCTTTTGGCACACAATAACCACCCACTAAGGTGGTTGGAGAGAAAATATAGAAAGTTATTATTCAAAATAATAAAATAATATAGATAAATATGATAATTAACTTATCATATTATATTTATATTAAACTATATGTTATATCAAATATAACATATAACCTATAGTTTTAATATTGTATCATATATAATATAAACTATAGTTCCTTTTCTCTATTTTATGGTAATAATATAAATCATATTGATATTAAATTTAACAACTATGAATCACATTCATAGAAAATATATTTGAATCTCATTCAAATATTTATTTCCTCCATTTAAACCATAATGTAAAAATACATTATAACAATTTAATCATATATAATTGAAACAATTTAATTATATCATATATAATTGAAATAATTTAGTTATATCATATATAATCAAATCTCTCTTATTAATTTGAACAATTTAAATTAATCAAAAAACTGATTCTCAACTAAATTCTTTTGAGCTACCAAGGGGACCTTATGGACCTGTAACTTAAAGCTCCAATAGTACATAAATAATTAATTAAACTCTTTAATCTGTTAGGCACTCCACTAAAAACCGACGGCTACACTCTTCGTACTATATATATATTTTTGTGTTCGTTGGATATAACTAATCAATAGTACAATGGCCCTTCACAAATTGCTCGTAAGCACAGCTAGGCCAAATTACAATTTTGCCCTGTAGTTACATCTAACTCCTTAAGTTCTACTATGACTAAACCTCTCTCAGGCCAGGAGAGGATGTGACGCCACATTCTTCAAGACTTGGAATCAACTCTTAATAGAACAATTTATCTACTTACCTCTGCTTTGGGGAAGGAGTGAATTTCAACTCAGACGAATCCCTAAAATGGTAGGCTTGTTGAGTTGGCGATCTGACCACTTTCACCCATACAAATCAAAGAACCGTCCTCATAAGCAGAAGTTCACAACTCACTCAGGATTCAGGTCATGTTACCTATGGTCATTCTAGTGAAATGAAAGTCTCTATTATGAACGTTGTTATATAATAAAGCTAAACATTTCATGGTCTGGTCTTATACAAACTCCTTTGTATAGAATATCCCTGCTCGCATGTCTAATGCATGAATGATCATGATCAGATCATTTGTAGCACTTTACAACAATTATAACACCTATAAAGCGAGTTATACTCGTAGTGTCACCAGGATAAGATACCTAGCCTTATCCATATACTACAGGTTATCACTTAAACATGATTCACATGTATGTCTCCACATACATGTTTAAGTTACAATGATAACCTTGGATGTTAGTTTATTGGTTTGTGGTTAATGCAACTAAAATATCATATATTTCATAGGCAAAATGAATAAAAGATCATATATTATTAATCACATAAGATATCATATATATGTTATAGGCAAAATGAACAAAATATCATATATATGTTATAGGCAAAATGAACAAAATATCATATATATATGTTAGTTTATTGGTTTGTGGTTGATTGTGATTTCTTTATAAAAACACAAGGACATATTGGATTATTTTGATATCCTTCTTTTAATAAATATCCAGTCAGGTGATTATACCACATCATTCTGATTGTTTCAATCCATATAGTGATCTCTGTAACTTTATTGAATATCATTCTCGGGAATTTGATGTATTTGTTTCAGGTACCTTAAATCCTTATGGGATTCTCAAAGAAATATCATTATCAAGAGACCCATATAAATATGTTGTGACTACATCCATAAGATGTATATCCAGACTTTTATACACAATCAAGCCAATTAAATATCTTAATGTAATTGCATCCACCACTTGAGAATATGTCTCCTCATAATCAGTACCAGGTCTTTGTGAAAAATCTTGACCTCATTATTTTCATTTATTTTCCTTACAAACACCCATTTATATCCCACAGTTTAACACCTTCTGGTGTCCTGACTACTGGTCCAAAAACCTGACATTTTGAAAGTGAGTTTAATTATGCCTCGATTACTTTTTTTCACTGAAGCCAATCTTTTCTATGTTGACATTCTTCAATAAATTTTGGTTCAGAATCCTCATTTTTAGATATAATATCAAGAGCAACGTTATACGCAAAAATGTTGTCAATAATTATATTAGTACGATTCCATCTTTTTCTTGTCATGACATAGTTTATTGAAATCTCATTATTATCTTTAGATATTTCACCTTCTTCAGTAGTCATGTCGAGGATTTCTTTTTGGGTATTTACATCCTCAACCAAGTCTTTTTTACTATTAATTATTTTTCCTTTTCGAGGATTTTTATCTTTGGAGCCCACTGGTCTATCAAGCTTTTGACATGTTCCAGACTCATTAGTGACAATTTGTTGTGTTGGGATATCAATTTTTTATGGAAAATTTGTAGTTCGTATATGTGACTTAGTTACTTTCTTTGCATCTATAAATGCATATGGTAATTGATTTGCTATATTTTGCAAATGAATTATTTTCTAAACTTTAAGTTTACATTGATTTACATGGGGATCTAAATGAGACATAACGATGTATTCCATGTAATTTATTTTTCCAACTTCTTAACTCTTCCTCCTAATGTTAGAAAATTTCTCTCATTAAAATGACAATCAGAAAATCGTGCAATAAATACATCACCCATCAAGGGTTCAAGATATTTAATAATTGATGGGGAATCATATCCAACATATATTCCTAACCTCCTTTGAGGACCCATCTTAGTGTGCTGTGATGAAGCAATTGGAACATATATTATGCATCCAAAAGTTCTCATATGGGAAATATTTGGCTCACGACCAATTATAATGATGAGTACTTATGATAAGCTACTAGTCTAATGCACAAGTGATGTTGCATGCAAAATAGCATGTGCCCATACAGATGAAGGAATCTTAGCTCTCATAAGTAATAGTCTTGCAATTAATTGCAAACGTTTTATAAGTAGTTATACTAAACCATTTTGTGCATGAACATGAGCTATAGGATGTTCAATACTTATCCCAATTAATATACAATAATTATCAAAAGCTTGGGATGTAAATTCACCAGCATTATCAAGATGAATGGTCTTAATTGTATAATTAGGAAATTGTATTCTTAACTTAATTATTTGGGCAAATAATCTTGCAAATGCAAGATTTCGACTTGATAATAAGCAAAATTGTGACCATCTAATGGATGCATCTATTAATACCATAAAATATCTAAATGGTCCACTTGGTAGGTTAATGGGTCCACATATATCACCATGAGTTCTTTCTAAAAGTGCAGGTGATTTAGTCCCCACTTTAGCTGGTGATGGTCTAATTATTAATTTTCTTTGAGAGTAAGCATCACATGATAATTCATTAGATTGAAGAATCTTTTGGCTCTTCAATTGATGTCCATTTGAATTCTCATTAATTATTTTCATCATTATAGATCCTTGATGACCCAGTCGGTCATGCCAAATTGTAAATATGCCTGGATTCATGAACTTCAAGTTCATTATTGTATATGTTTCAATTACTCGTATATGAGTATAATATAATCTAGAAGATAAAGCAAGTAACTCTTCCAGTATACGTTTTTCATTTAAGACAGTGGATATGGTATATAGATATTCCACATTATTCTTACTATCAGTCTCAAGATAATAACCATTGCAATGTATATCTTTAAAACTTAGAAGATTAATCTTTGATCGACTAGAGAACAATGCATTGTCAATTGTAAATTTTGTTCCTCTAGGCAAAATAATATTTTTCCAAAACCTTCAATTAAGTTTGCAGAGTCTGATATTGTATTTACTTTTGTTTTCAGCATCGTCAATTTGGAAAAATATTTTTTATTTGTAAATATTGTGTGTAGTTGCACTGTCTGCCAGACATGGATCTTCTTTGCTCATTTTTGAAACACCCAACATATGAAAATGATCCATGTTTCTTCATTAAAAGAAAATAATTACAATAAGAAAAACAACACTTAAAATATACAAAAGTTACTAAAAAAATGAAGATAGATAAAAGAAAACAACAACATTAAGTCTAGATATTCTCAAAGTCCAAAGAAACACTTGATGTTCTACCAACTGTGTCAATCTTCTCTTCAGGAGATTCAAAAAATTCCACCACATCCAAATTTGTCATGTGGGATGGGTCAAATATGTCATTATCCTGGTATGCAAAATTTGCTTCCATGTTTTTCTCTTTTTTCTTTAGGGAGACTTGATAGAGGTCAACTAAGTGGTTTGACGTACGGCAGATACGTAACCAATGCCCAGTCATTCCGCATCAGAAGCATTTATTTTCAACACTCTTTGAACTTCTATCTTATGGAGCTTTTCCTTTGTGATAATCATTTTATGTGGTTCTTTTGAAATTTAAATGATTAGAACAACCACCACAAAAATAATAATTATTTCTTCCTCTACCACGGTCATGATCTCAACCACGACCACGACCACGACCTCGACCACGATTATTAATATTCATAACATTCACTTCAGGGAATGGTGTTGTTCCAATTGGTCGAGATTTGTGGTTTTTCATCAATAATTTGTTAGTTTGTTCTGCCATGAGAAAACATGAAATTAGTTTAGAATATTGTTTAAAACATTTCTCTCGATATTGCTGTTACAGGAGCATCTTTGAGACATGGAATGTAGAAAATATCTTCTCTAGCATATCATAATCATTAATTTTTCTTTGTTTACTTATTTTAAATAATGCGGAGTTGTAATCACTTACTGATTTGAAATCTTGTAGCCTCAAGTGCATCCACTTATAACGAGCTTTAGGAAGAATAACTATTTTTTTATGATCATACCTCTCTTTCAAATTTTTCCACAAGATACGAAGATCTTTTATTGTAAGATACTCAATTTTCAACCTCGTGGATATGATGTCGAAGGAAAATCATAGCTTTTTTTTTGTCCTGACTGGATGTCATATTTCCTTCTTTGATAGTCTCCCGAAGATTCATAGCGTCCAGGTGGATTTTGGCATCAAGTGCCCATGACAAATAATTATTGTCGTCAATATCAAGGGCGAAAAATTCTAATTTTGTGAGATTTGTCATGGCAGCACTATTATAAATTATTGTATTTATGTTAGAAATTTAATAGATATTGAATATGCAAAATAACATTAAATTTATTAATTATATCGAAGAGGAAAAAATCGACATATCTTTAGAACCTATCTTTGCGGAGAAAACAACAGGAGCTTGTGTTGGTAATATGTTGTAAAATTGAAGAGCACGAAGGGAACACAGATATAAAGAAATTATAATATAATATTATATTTATATAATGATATTAAATATATAAAATAAAATAACTAAAAATTTAAAATAATTAAAATTGTAAAATTGGATAATATGAAAATTAATGAAATTTTGAAGAGAAACTCACCAATGTATGTGTGATTTTAAGATCCACCAAATGCCAAAGTGGCAAGTAAGATGTGAACTTACATAGACAACCGTAAGAGTGACACATGGTTTTTGGACACTAAGCAATGAACATATATTTATTATTATAATATTCATAATAGATATATCAATATATATGTTGAAGAGTTATAGATGAAATTGAAAGAATAATATTTGGTAACTAGCCATTTTTTAAAAGTAAAATTTAAAATAAGATTTGTGGAATTAAAAAAAAAAAAAGTTAAAAAATTATAATGCATCAACAAGAATTTGACCCTAAACACGTGGCATAAACTGTTTCGATAAGCTTAAGAATTCTCATCTCAACGCTCAGGCAAATCCAATTTAAAGGAGCAACTGTTGGCTTCTCTTTGGATATGCCCCTCTTACAATATTGTGGCAACATATTTTCATGTAACTACTGCATCTTATTTCATTAAAAATTAATAAATAAAAAATAACCAGCGTTTTTATTTCAATGTTAGTTGTGCAACATTTTAAAATAAATAAATATATATAGATATATATATTATCTTTTTGAATTTAGCCTTAAAAAATCTTACGTTCTTGATTTTCAAATTAAAGCCAACCAAATATGAGTCGTGAGGCTTCAATCCTTTCCATTTGGATGGCCTAAGTTTTTTCTAATTACCACAAAGTATTTAAAAAAGGAAAAAAAATTAGCTGTGTGAATAGAATATATATTAAAAGCTTATTCAATAAATATGTTGGCAACAAAGCCAAGATGTCCCTCTCATGTTTTAGTTAATTGAAGTAACGTTATACTTATAGCCCATCAATGGCCACATCGCACACATGGTAGGGATTTTTTTAGACGAAATATTAGAAGAGTTGAAATCCTAACCTCCGTTAAAGATCTTATTTTTGTCCAATAAATTTAGTTCAGCATTATTGACATGATCTTTCTCCTTAGAAATCGGAGGTTCGATCAACCACCATCAAAGTTATTGTACTAAAAAAAATGTAACTTTTTTAATTATAAAATAATTTAAGTTTTAGTTTACTAAATAACTCTTAAATTCTTTTTATTGTATTTTCTTGTTTGAGAGTGAGAAAAGGTATAAATAATACCGTAGAATTGGAAACAAAAATTTCTTGTTTGAGAGTGATAAAGTTTCTCTCCATCTAATTGAAAACAAAAAAGGGAATTCTATGTGATTTTAATAATTTTTAACATGATAAAATTTATTTTTGGCATATTGTTTATCTTCGATTTGTAAAATACTCACTTAAATTATTATTATTATTATTTTAATTTCTCGACTATTTTTCTATTCATTCCTATCATATAAGTTAAAAGATTTTATGTTTTCAATCCACATTAATCAGTTTGAGTAATCGACATGATTAAGATTTTTTAAATAATAATTAAAGACTTGCATAGAAAGAGACTCAACTTATGGTAATGAAAATATATATATATATATATATATATTTTCCCCCAAGTTTTAGGTATAGTTTCTATTTGATTTCTAAAGTTTCAGAATGTTACACATTTAATATATACTTTTAATCTCGATTTTTGACTAAATACTCATTTTCGATATTTAATGTTAATGTCTATTAAATAATTTAAAAGAAATATAATCAATTGAATTTCACTTTCTTCCTTGCTATCAAAATTAATTTTAAAAGTCTACTCCACACTTATTTGAAATTAACTAGTAGATATTTACACAAAAAATTGAAAGGTAATATTTAGTAAAAAAAAAAAATCAAGGTTAAAAATGTAAATCTTGAAATCTAAAGATTAAATCGAAATAAAACTCAAATCTAAGGATAAAAATAGTAGTAAAGTTTTGAAATCGAAATGTTATAATATTTTGAAATCTAATGAGGAAGAAGAGGTTTAACTAATGGATTTGCAAGAAAGAAAAGGAAAAAAGAGGTGAGAAAGTGGGAAGGCAGATGTTAAAAGTGAGAGGGAAAGAGCAATAAATAGTGGTAGAGGAGAAAGGATGATGCAATTGATAGTGGAGTATCCATCCCAATACAAATACATTATACAATGCAACTCAAACCCATCCCCTTCTAAGGATTTATTATTATTGTTTTTATTATTGGGATCTGATTTGACATTGTGCCCTTACAAAACCCCACATGGCCTTTGTTGGAACCCACCATTTTTTATGGACCTATTATATTTCCTGTCCACTCTTAACACTGCCCCATCCGTCTCCCCTCCATTTCATTTCCTTTATATATATATATATTAATTTATAATGCCACTCACCATTTCCATACTCTGTCTACTCAACTACTGTAACTGCCCCCAAACCCACTCAATTATTTTTTTTATGTCTTTTGCTCCCCATTTTATTTATTTTCCCCTTAATCAAATAAACGTTAACGCTTCAATTGTTTAAATTTACGAATTTTTCACATTTATTGTTTTTCCGGATTCAACACCCTCCACTCCTAAATCAAATAACATTTTTTTATTATCAATTTGAAAGTGATCACCATATGTTTGTGCATGTATGGAACACAAGTAAACAACACAAAACAAAACTAAATGGGATAAATGAGGCCAACTTTTTGTTTTTTCTATGATAAACACGACCTTAATGTTGTGTCAATTAGATTTCATTTCTTTTTTCTTTTTTCTTTTTTTTCTTTCTAGACTTACATTATAGTTTTAATTTTTGAACCTTTAGGTCTGTATATTTAAATAGATCATTCAAATATAATGAATTTTAAAATTTTAAATTTTGTGTCTTTAACATTTAATTTTATGTTGATTAAGTTTCTGGACTTTAAAAATTGCTTTCCATTTTGTGCTCAATAATCTCTAGAATTTTCAATTTTAATAAGTTAGATTATGGATTTATTGGACATTTTTTAAAATTTATTGATCTACTAAACATGATATTGAAATTTGAAAGTCTCTTAAACATAAAATACAATTATATATCTAATAGATTAAGCATCAATTATTTTAAATATTTTGAATATGTCAAATTCTTATTAGACAAACAATTTAGGTCTTTATTTGATAACCATTTTATTTTTTTATTTTTGTTTATCAAAATTAAGTTTATAGACATTACTATCACCTTCAAATTTCTTGATAGTTTAAAAAACCAAGCCAAATTTTAAGGACTACAAAAATTAGCTTTCAAAAAGTTATTTTTGTTTTTGAAGTTTGGTTAAAAATTCAACAATTGTATCATTATAAGAAATGTAAATGAAATAAATTTAATTTTTAAAAAATAAAAATAAAAAATTAAATAGTTATCAAACCGCTTCAACATATTCTAATCTTAAAATTTAAGAACCTATTCTAACATTTTTAAAAATAATTTACTGACGAAACAGAAGCCTTAAAATTTCATATACTAAATTCTTAATTTACCTTACATTTTTATATATACACTAAATTCATAATTTCTCTTTTGTAAAAAAAATAATATATTCTAACATTTTTATATTTGTTTCACTTTCAGCAATAGCATCACTCTCCAGATTTGTTTAAATAATATATTAAGAATAGAACGAAAGATTCAGATAGTCGAAGATTTATTTAAGAGTTATCCTTTGCTTCTTTTGGAAATATATAAGAAACAATTTTAAAATGAAATATCTGCGAAGAAATAAATGGTTGATATTGAAAGAAATATTCAGTTAAATAGGGGAAACAAAAATATAGAAAATTGTATTTTATTATTTTCTAGACTTGAAGTGGATTTCTATGCGAATTGATTAATATTGTCCTTCACTATATGCCTTGTCGACAGATCTTTCGCGATTTTTTCTATTCTTTTTTATAAAAAAAAAAATTCATTTTAAGAATTGATGTACATGTACGTATCAGAAACATATTATTATTATTATTAAATTTTGGTTAACAAGCTGACATTTCTATTTGTCACATTTATATGAATTTGAGTTGTAAAAATTGATATTTTTGATAAAAAAAAAATAATAATGAAACATAAAAAGAATAAGATACAAAATTATTGTCAATATAAATATATAATAAACAATTTAATTTATTTAAAAATATAAAATGTTGTGTCGAAGGTTTGATCTCCATCTCAACGTTGTACTTAAAAAAAAGACTTGAAATTTTTATCTATTAATTTAATTATTTTTTTTATCGTTTTTATCTTTATAACTTTCTTAAAATATCTATCAATATCAAAATTTTCATTAGAATTTTTATAAAGTTGAAATCTCAACATTTAAAATATTGATTAACATAAATATTTTTGAAAAAAATAAAAACAATTAATTATGATTATTTGGGATGACGAACTTTTTTTTTACAAATAAATTATACTTATGTGCGGAATAAAAAATATTTAATAAATGAGATTTTTTTATATTAAAATGTGTAAGTTTATTCATTTTTAATTTCAGCATATTAGCTATATAAAGGAATTTAAATTAAACATTGTTTAGGCATGGAATTTAAAGTATAACCATGACCATGATGTTTTTTAAAGTATTTCAAAAGCACTTGCCATATGTTAAAAATGTTGCTTTACACAATGTTTAAAATATCGATGTCGACGAAATATCGAGATTTTAATTTTATGGAAATTTCGATAAAATTTCGATTTCGATAGATATTTCTGGAAAAATTCAAAAAGTATATATAAATTAGTAAATAAATATTTTATGATTTTTAAACAGATTAAATATCTATTATTTATAATGGATTTACACTAATGATATTTTATTGCTTAATAATATTTTTTGAATTTTTCTGCGTATAATAGAATATTAATTCACCCCTCATGTTGATATTGAATCTATAGAAACATTGAAATATCGATAGAAATTTCGACATCACGACGGAAATTTAATAATATGACTTTACATATCCTAATTATATAGTGCTACAAAAAATCTAAAATAAGGAATATAAATCATCGAACATATGAAAAATGGCTTATTTAAAGATAACTTTAAATTTGATATTGACATTCAATCACCGTAAATGACTGGTTTTTATTGAAATTGTTTTCAAACTTAGATAATCTAAAAGCTCATTTAGATTGATTAGAAAAAAAAAATATTTCTATTTAAATTCTTTTGATAAAACAATTTAAAATATATTTTGGGAGTGGTTCAAAAGTTATTTTGAGTGATTGTCAAATATTTCAATTTTTTTTTTTCAAAATGAGTTATCTTTTAAATTAAATACTTGAAAAATTAGACCAAACCTACCCTAAACTTATCATTCAATAGTTGCTTTTATAGTTAGTTAAAAGTAAATATACAACTCAAATAAATTGGCTAACTACCTTAATAGTAATCTTAATGAGAAAAATCCAATGAAGTAATAAATAAATAAACAAACCCAACCTTTTTCATGGTATCCCCTAATCAATCAATCCTCAACCCAACAACAGTAAAGAGTTGATAGTGTAAGTGTATAAGAATTATATATCCAATGCATGCCAAAATTTATTAGCCAAAATTCTAGAAAATTGACTATGCAACTAACCTAGGATGTACTTGCAAGTTTTGCAACCAATCTCTTTAATATATAGTTTGGTTTTCTTTTCATGGGCTTCATCATTTGAATATCGACATATTCTTTCTAATTCATAAAATAATTTTTTTTTTGTACAGAGTCAATTGTTCAAACCATATTTCCTATTATTAATGATTCAATTAATAGAATCAACCATATTATATATATATCTCAATTTTGGTCTCTCTAGTTTTAAGTTTCTTCTCTTATCTGATTCAAAAGAAAAAAAAAATCTTCTCTAATCATTTTAATATTGATCTATATATTTTTTAATTTTAGTCTAGTCTAAGCATAAGTCAATTAATTAGATTATATATTTTCAATTAAAGGGTGAGAGGTTTATGTATTATGTAATGAAGGTAAATAGATTTCAGAGGGATAATGTGAGAATATTTTATGTCATTTTCAGATATTATGTATTATGAATTATATAATATTACTAAATAATAACTATACAAAAAAAAAAAAAAAAAGTTTAAAATAAAACATGTTCATAAGTAAATTATTATCAACTAATATTTAGTAAGTAATGCCAAAAAACTTACAATTTATAAATATAATATCAATCATATTTTAAATAATTATTTAAATTTGAATTAAATTTCTGAATCTTCTATCAAACACATTTCTGAAACATGAAATACAATTTTATTTTGATTGAATTTCTTATTTTCAAATTTTTGTTTTTAGATTCTCTACCAAACATGTACTAAATTTATTGTTTAAGAAAATTTCAAATCGTGCTTCTATTTTTTTAAGTACAAGGGGATTCAAACCACAAACTTCTTGATTGCGAATAAGTTTTAGGTTAGTTGAGCTATGCTTGACAAATATTCTTTATTTAAATTGAGTAATAACTAATAACAATAATTATTATTTGAAAATTTACCCTTTTTGTCCATATATATTTTGAATATATTTTCTTATTGAGTCAGTTAATTTCAAATGCTGAATTTGATGTTAGTTTTCATTTGGTCCTTTCAATTTCAAAATGTTATATTTTTAGTTTTGAATTTTGAGTTTTGAGTTTGACTTTTATTTGGTTTCTAAGTTTCAATATTGTACATTATTATTACTTTGAGTTTCTATTGTTCCACACTTTTGGTCTTTGGCATTAACTCTCAATTAAATGATTTAAAATAATATAAATGAAAAGGTTTGTAATTAATTTTAATAAAAAATGTGAACTAATTTATTTTTATTAATTAATTAAGAGAAATTAATATTTAAGATAAGACTCATTAATAAAAGTGTAAATCTTAAAACCTAAAAATCAAATAAAAAAAACTAAAAAATTTCAAGAATAAAAATGTTCCATTCTAAATTTTAGAGACCAAAAGAAGATTAAACATAAATTTAATAGTAAAAGTGTAATATTATGAAATCTAAACTAAATTCAAACCTTAATGATCATATATATATATATATATATATTTGTTTTTTATATTCTATTTTCAATAGTGATCTCAATTTCACTATTAATTTTTTATTTGGCTAAATATTTTTATTAAATTGAAGAATTGATTTTTCACCCAATCAATTACAAAAACAGACAAACATTTGGAATATCTTAGATTTTTATAAGCCAGCCTGTTTTAGAATTAAATCTCATAAATAATTGATCAATCACAGAACTAAATTATAAAGTGTAATTCTAATTACAAGTTGAATTAAGACCACATTTACATCGTTGGAAAGGGTATAAATGTAATGAATTTTTATTGACATATCAATTGTAATAGATCTCAATCATAAAAATAATTAGATTATTTTTTAACACATTTACTTAACTATTTTGTAAACATAATTTAATAACTATTAATGTCATTTACTTAACCGTTATCATTGGTGTAAACGTAATGGATTTTTTAAATTTTCCTTTTTATTGATACTTTTATTTATCAATATCGTTATCAAACAAACGATCCCATAATTTCAGATTTTTTTAAAAATTCTTTTAGCGTATCAAATAAAAGTCCAATTTCTTTTTAAAATATTTTTATCAAGGAAATAACATCCTAAAATTTTGGAATATTTTTCCGGATTTTTTACCGATACGATATCGAGCAAATAACATCACAAAATTTTAATATGCTATTAGCAAATAATAACATTATAAAATTCTGGATTTTTTGATTTTGTATGGACACCGAAAAATAACATCCCAAAATTTTAGATTTTTTTATTTTAATTATTGACATTGTTATGGGACAAATAACATCGATAAGCTAGGATTTTTATTCTCTGCTTGACAAAAATTTCTCCTCCAATTTGACTCATATTCTCACACTCAACAAATTAAAAAGAAAAAAAAACCATCCATTTCTTTTGCTTTGCTTTTCTTCACCCAAGAAAGAAGGGAAAAAAACACAGCAACATGATTCTAAAATTAATTGGTCTTATAGATATCAACCATATCCCAAAATTTTGATTTTGTTTCGTATTCTTTCTTATGGATACTGTTATCGATCAAATACATCGATAGCATGGTCTTACAAAACATGATATTTGAGACCAAATTTGAAAATCGTTAAAATAATTTTAAAAATATGATGGGTCCATGTAATTTTTAAAGGTAATCCGATCAAGTACCTTTTAGTTCAATTACAATATTTGATTATAAATTTTATGATAGATCCCACGTTATACAAACATAATAAAATGAGATCTATTTTTATGAATGAATTACGTCACTTATATGGTAAAGGTGGACTAAATGTGTAATTTTAAAAAATATATGTATATTGTAAAGTACAACTTTAAAGAAGAAAAACAAGAATATGTCGTGAAATCTATTAGACTATAATCTATAGAGCATAATTTAAACCATTTACATTGAAGCGATCTGACGAGGATCAGGGTCCATTTCTTTGATCATCTTCAATAATTACACCTTCCCCTGCTTCAAATTTTTTTGAAAATCAAACTAACCAACATCGTACCAATAATTTCAATACAAAACACACCCCTTCTTTTCTCTCAAATTTCACCCTAAATTCATTTCACGGATTTCGCTATTTGTGGGATCCCACAAACTTTTATTACCAAATTCCTTCACCCCCCCCATAAATTTGGTTCCTCTTCTTCTCCAGATCTTCATATCCAGATCCAACACAAAAACAATGGAGAATTCCCATTTTCCTTCCATCCAAACACGCCCCACATTCCTCCTCCTCCTCCTCCTCCTCCTCCTCATAATTTCCGATCAAACCCAAATCTTCTCCGCCGCCTCAAGAATCCCCAAATCCCCTGCCGGCATCAGAAAAAACACAGAGTATGTCAGAACTTCCTGCAGTACTACTTCATACCCTCGTCTCTGCTACAATTCGCTGTCGGTGTACGCCAGCAAGATCAAGACCAACCCCAAGACGCTGGCTCTCGCCGCCCTCCACGTCAACCTCGCCGCCGCTCGATCCTCTGCGGCATCAATGAGAAGGCTGGCGAAAACCCACGGCCTGCGGCGGAGAGAGGCGTCAGCGATCTCCGATTGCGTGGAGGAGGTTGGGGATTCGGTATTTGAGCTTCAGAGAGCAATTAGGGAACTGGGTCGGCCTCGAGGGTACGATTTTGGGAGTTTGATTAGTGATATTGAGACATGGGTTAGCTCCGCTTTGACCGATGAAGAGACGTGTATGGAAGGATTTGGGGGGCGGCGTGTTAATGGGGTTAATAGTGTTAAGGCTAAGGTTCGAAGGCACATTGTTAGAGTTACGCATTTGACAAGTAATTCACTTGCTCTTATCAATAGCTATGCTTCGTCGGCGGCGGCGGAAGAAGGCGTTTTCCCCTAGTTACTTCACTTTTCTTCTTCGTTCGTTCTTTCCCTGTTTGGTTCCTGGGAAAAGTGAAAGGAAAATTAAAATATTATGAGATTGAAAATGTAATTATGTCTTGTAATTCTAGTGTTACGGTTTATGCAATTACTATTATTAATTATGCCCAAGTCTCTGCCCTTTCTTCTTCCTCATCACTCTGTTCTTTACTTGCTGCACTAGGAGTATGAATATCACAATTTAAAGATTTATTTTTTTCCTTTTAGAAAAAAGGATAATTACAGATCTTCATCCATGTTGTTATTGCAGTTGAGGAAAGAAACGCTGCCAACTCATTGCGTTATATTCTACATTGTTGAACTGATTAAAAACATGTTGAATCAATTTGAATGAAGTTTTAAATTTTAATTCAACCCCTAAAAACAAATAAAGTTGAAAATATTATTAAACTCTAACCAATTTAACACAATTTAACTTTCTTTTTTTTTTTTTTTTTTTTCTTGAAAAGAGCTAGTAACTTTCTTGACAAGCATAATTATAAAATTTCAAATATATATTTAATTAAAGGTCTTAATTGTTCGTAATGTGACAAAATTAAGTCTATGTTGCGGTTGTGTTATCTTAAAAATGTGGCAAAAGATGTATTGGAATCATAAGGATGATGATGATGCTTTGAAATGTGAAGTAAAGTTTATTTGGGAATTACTTTTAGAAGAATGTTAGTAAGTAATATTTTTAAAGTAAGAAAAAGGACAGAGAATTGGGATGCAAAAATGTTTTGGGACCACATGGGTGTAGACATTAATGGGCAATGCAATAGAATGGCACCACGGATAAGAGCGTAGTGGCCACCGGCCAGCACCAGCAGCTGAATTTTGACATTATTAGCCATGATGGGCCCAAGTACGGGCTCTCTCGAGAGGTCCTATTGGGCTGGGCCTACTTGGTGCGAGCCAGCCCACTGCTCCCCCTCCTCCGCTGACCCCTTCGGTAAGAAAACAACTTATCCATCTAACGCAACAATCTTCAGAGCAATCTGCCATAACTTAGGCCAAAAGTTGACAGTATATTAGATCATTGTGATTATGGAGATTCGTGTGGAGTTTGTTACATTTCAACAACCGATGTCATAATCAAAATTTAGCCATGTTCATAACATCTTTACAAAAAAACAATATATAAAGTCCTTTTAATTTTTGCCTTTCTATTTTTTTCGTTTAAAATTGATTGATTAATTATATAAATAAAAAAGTGATGGGGGCAAATTCGTGACTCTCTTTATGCAATTTTTTTTTCACTACACCCAATTATTTTGAAGCTATCCACTAATTCTCAAATTTGGACATGCATAAAACTTTATTTGTTGATGCTAAAATACTAACCAGGAAAATGCAGTTGACTTTCACGTAATATCAACCATAAATTTATTTGAAGGGGAGAAGAGTGAAGCCTGTAAAAGAGAAAACTTATACACCAGTGTGATATTTGCCACCTTCATTATGATGCTTAGGTTTGAAATAAGATTATCTAACACATAGTAAAGATGTGTTACTCACAATGTTCTAGTAATTACAAAGACAAACAGTACAACACTAAGATAAACTTTAACAAGTAAAACACAAAGTTTGGTAACTCAATTCAACAATATACCATCTATGTCTTGGGAGCAATGTGTCCGGGAAAGAATCTTTTACTAATATGAAGTCAAGCAATTACAACATTGTGCTTATCTGTAAATAAGCAACAAATACACACACGAATAACTTAACTTGATGAATTAACACTTGGGCTTCCCTAAGTATGAAACTCTCTCCAAAAAATACTTAAGCCCCTCTTAAGTTTGAGTGTATTAGTAAACAATAAATTAGCCTTTTTCTACGTGTGAGGCTCCATTTCAACTGTACTCTTTCCACTTTCAAATGAAGATCACTTCACTTGCATGAACATAGGCTCCGCCTAAGTGTATAAATCTCTTCACAAGTTTAACCTATTGATTTTGTCAAGAACTCAAGATTGCCTTAAGGTCCCACAACATCGTGATCAAATCGTTCATAAGCTTCATAACATAGTCCATATTATAGAGCACAACAAAGGAACTTTCTTCTTATCGAACGGCTAACCCTAAAGCAACAAACTCCACTCATTTAAATATGGACCAATTAAGAGAGAGAAGATGACTATATTCCATAACAACCAAGAGCCCGAAAGGAAAAATATTGATTTCAAAGATAATTTTCTAGGAACAAACACTAGATAAGGAAACAGATAACCATAAAAAAAACTTCCAAAGAACCTTGTTGAGATTTTCCCAACAAGGAAACAAAGCCCTAGTTGATAATAACAATCTTAGGAACAACTTGTGAGACATCACGATTTTGCAAAAACACACTACAACTTAAAACAAATATTGCAAAGATACGACGCCTCAACAAAGTCAAAGAGTAAAAGAGTGTGGAAGTTAAGGACTTCAAGAGTAGGATTCAAGTTACTTCATATGAATTTATAATGATGTATTTGCAGAGAAAGTTGTCCTAGGTTGTTTGATAGGGTTTCGGAGTCATCTCAGGAGAATTATATAACCTAACAGGCCAAGAGACATGCTCGATTCCATGTTTGGCTAGGTCGAGACTGAGCATCTCTCCTAGGTCTATTTTGGTCCTAGGGCGATGCTATGGGCCGAGGCATGCGTGGGACATCCCCTATTAGTTATTTTGATAGGGTCGAACTTGGCTGAGGCTGAAGTCAAACACATAAATTTAGGCTTTTACAGGAACTTATCCTTTTCCTGGGTGCTATTTTTGGCCTGAACCTTGTTCTTTTCTCAACCTTGTTGCTTTTATTCTTATTTTATGTTGATTATATCTTTTGGTCCTAAATCACCGATAATATTATTGATGATAAATTATTAGTACATTATATAGATAAAACCAAATTGCAAGAACAACATGATTTGTCCTTTATTAAAAAAAAAAAAAATACTCTATTCTTTTCTAAAGTTACGATATTATCTTTGACTCATAATAAATTTTTCCAAATTGCATTTGAAGTAGAAATCCATTACAATTTGGATGGGAATTGGAACCTAGAACATGTGTGTGGTAGTGTTCAAATGCTTTTTTTTTTTTTTTTTTCTCTCTCTTTCTTTCTTTTCTCTTCTTCTTCTTTCTTCAAATCACTGCCACACATTGTTTCATGCCCCGATTTTCATTGAGAATATTTGAATGGATTTTGCTCTAAGAGCAATTCTAAAACGTTTATGGAAGGTAAAAAATAATATTGCAATTTTTAGTACCGTAAAGGTAGTTTTGAAACAAAGAGATAAATATAGTTTTTTTTTTTTTTTTTTTTTTTTTTATATAGTTTATCCAAATATAAACATAAGATTTATCCTAAAATATGTGTTGTTCAACTACGCGAAAACAAGATATTTGAACTTTTAACCTTTTGAATTAAGCATATATGTCTAAAATAGTTAAAATATGATCATATTGACATTGGAAAGTATTAAAATATATTTCTAACCTTACATATTTAAATAATTTATAAGATTGTTTTCAAATATAACAAAAGAAACCAACTTATTTATAAATATAAAAAAATGTAATTGTCTATCAATGATGGACACTGAAAGACATTGATATGTCTATCTCAATATCTAAAGAATCAGCTAACAGTATTTAGGTGAGTATGAGGCTGTTTTATGATTTTTGTTAAACTTTTAGCTTTATGTGATGTAGCTTGGCTTCAATTAAATCACCCATTAATTTGATTTGGGTTCGGTTGCGATTTTTGCTTATTTTAGATTAGTCTAAAATACTTTTCAGTACAATTTATTTGCTATTTTTGGATTTGTTTTAGTTTATGATGTTGAGTTTTTTCAATTTGTTTGTGAAGGTAGATTAGGTATTTGCTAATTTGTATTTGTTATTAAAAAAAATCGATTTGATATTTTTATGATTTTGAAAACTTTTTACTTTTTTTCCAAACAAAATTTTAAAATCCACTATTTATCTAGTTAGTTCTTGTAGATTCGTCTTGATCCAGGTTTAGAGATGTCACTGGGTGGGTCAGAGCTGGAAATGGCTTCTCAGTCTCCATTTCATTCCCCGTCTGCATTAAATTCTCCATGGGGATCGAGCTGGGAATTCACAGGAAATGAGTTATCTGTGGGAAATTTTTCATTATTTTTTTAAAAAATCACTATTATGAAAAAGTTTTAATTAAATAGTCAATTTTTAAATGATTAGTTCCACCTGTCTAGTTATAATTTAAAGAGAAATTACTCAAAATTTTCAAATTGAAGATAATAATCATCTATAAAAATATTTATGTACATAATCTAAATTTATCAGAATTCAAACATATATATTGTTTTTATACTAATTCAGACATTATTATTTTGACCATTAAACAATAAATGTTGAAAATTAAATATACTATTTATATATAAAAATAAATAAATAACATAAAACTATTATAATAAATTTAAGAAAAAAGCCTAACGGGGGGAGGGGATGGAGAACCCGTTTCATTTAGCTTTTGGAGATTTTTTTCATACTCCTTCCCTCATTTCCCACCTAAACGGGAAATCCCCACCCCGTTCAGGGTCCCATGACACCCCCATCCCATACATAAAGTTGACATTTCTATTTAGATCTAATCAATACTTTGGCCTTTTAGGCTTGAGTTATGTACTTTTGCAAATTTATTTAAGAGACATCATAAGACTTTTTTTTGGGAAATTTATACTAGATAATACAATTTTGGAAATAATTTAAAAATATACAATTTTAAAATATTTGTAAATATAGTAGATATTGACCGGCCAACCTATAATTTTTTTAAAAATTCCAATCCTGCCCTCATTTGCAACTATTTCCATCTTATTCAATTTATTTTTTTCCCTTTTCTTTCTCCATGCATCTGTGGCTCCCTTTTCTTTCGTGTCTTTTTTTCTATTCTATTTTATTTTTTTTCTTTCTTCTTTCTTCTCTACGGTTTAGCTTTCTTCTTTCTTCTTTGTTTTTTCTTTTCCCTACAATTTAGTTTTTTTATTGCTACATTGTACCATTCTTCAAGCCCATTAATTGCTACATTCTCTTAAGCCTCTTGATTCAAAATATCTACACAAGCGACTCATATTTATTGATCAACAAGGAGATTTGTCGATCTTAAGAGGTAATTGTGGATTTTAATGAATTTATTCAGTGACTTTATTTTATTGATTGATGCTTTCTATTTCTTCTACTGGGGTTTCTCATTTATCATTCTTTGTTAAACTTAGGGCTTAGTCAATCATTGATAATGGGTATCGTTGATAAAAAAATGAAAGTGATAGCCGCTGCGATTATCACTGATAGCCACTATTAGTGATAGACTTAGCAATAGATCGAAGGTGGAGTTGTCGGTGGAGGAATTTATCGGTGTTTTGGGATAGTAACTGATAGCACATTTCTTAAATTTAAAGCTATCACTGAAAACAGCTATTAGTGATATTCATTGGTAGCAGCATCACTGATAACAGTTATCAGTGATAGCAACAAATGACACATTTCTCAAATTGAAAGATATCAATGATAGTAATTGATAGCACATTTCTTAAATTAAAAATTATCAATGATAGCAACTGATATCACACATCTCAAAATGAAAGCTGTCACTGATAGCCATTGATAGTATTTATCAATGATATTCACTGATAGTAGCATTACTAATAGCAGCTATCAATGGTCGCAATTGATAGTATATTTCTCAAATGGAAAGCTATCATTGATAGCAACTATTAGTTATAACTTTCAATTTGAGAGAAACGGGAAGTAGCGCGCAAAATGGTGGTTGGGCATGACTTTTCTGGTCTTTTACCATTTTTTGTTCTATGTATGCAATTATTTTATCCTTGTACTATATATTTTATTATTTTGAGTTCAAATTCCATTTATGGAGTTAATTCCACAAGTAATATAGTTTTTTTTAAAAAAAATGACAAAAGAAGGGTAGTGTGATTTTTTTTCTTCTGAAAATAATGTGGTAATTGAAATAAATGTCTAATTTAGGAAATCGTGGACTTGCTCCCATTCAAATTTGGTCAAAATCTTCGTCCATGAAATAAATGTCTAATTTAGGAAATGTCTCTTTATATACTAGTTCAATTAGGGTCCCTTTAAACCCTAATTAACTAGGAATGGACTTCTTCCCATTAAGTCTATACTCAATTAGAAATCTAAGGTCTCAATTAATTAGATCACATAATAGGGCCCAATCTAATAAAATAACCCAATGTGATAAATTATTAATCCACATACATAACCCATACTTTAATTAAACATATTATTATTTAAATATGTCTAACAATCTCCCACTTGGGCTATGTCTGTGTACCTGATATAATTAAATTACATAAACCTTAAGCACGCATAAACATGTTATTTCAATAATAGAACTTCTCTTTAGTTCAATCTGGTCTATCTCATGTATTAGCATGGAACCAAGGTGGCTTTCGTCACTACCCTTGTAACTAAACCTTCCTTGATCACCAATTCCAATACATTCAATGATATAGATCAAGTATGGATGGATAGCATGGAAATGCAAAATGATCTAGATCATGCTCGTTTCCAACTGGTTCAAATTCCTTAATGAGATCATTCTAAAAAAACTTTATATTAAACTACATGCATGATAAACGAGTTCAGATAATAAAACATAAACCATCAACTTTATTCTATATAGAAAATAAACAAAATAAGGTTAAAGAACATCCTCAATAACAAACTTTCATTAAACCATGAAATCAGAAAAGTGACTAACACCCATGTGAACAACATGCTTCTGAAAAACTTTAGATGGTAAATCTTTAGTCAATGGATCTGCCACCATAGAGTTTGTTCCTATGTGTTCTATCGAAACCATAAAGTTTGTTCCTATGTTTTCTATCGAAATTTGACCATTTTGAACTCTTTCTTTAACAACCAGAAATTTCACATCTACATGCTTTGACTTCGAATTGCTTCTGTTATTGTTGGAATACATCACTGCCGACTTATTGCCACAAAATAATTTTAGTGGTCTTTCTATGCCAACCACTATCCGCAGCCCAGTGACAAAATTTCACAATCATATTCCATGATTGGATGCCTCATAACATGTTATAAACTCCGCAACCATGGTAGAAGAAGCCATAAGTGTTTATTTAACACTTTTCCAAAATACAACTCCTCTAACCAACATGAAGATATAGCCTGAAGTGGATCGCAAAGTGTCTTGACATCCAACATAATTAGAATTAGAATACCCAATGATCTCCAAAACTTCTGATCTCCGATAAGTGAGCATATAATCATTTGTTCTCTGTAAATACCTTATAACCCGTTTGGCTGCTTTCCAATGATCCATCCCCGGGTTACTCAAATATCTGCCTAACACTCCAACTATGATCGCAATACCTGGACGCGTACATACTTGAGCATACATTAGACTTCCAATGGCCGATGCATAGGGAACCTTCTGAATCTCCTTAGTCTCGAGTGTGGTCTTAGGGCATTGACCTAAATAAAATTTATCACCTTTAGTGATCGAGGGTATCTTTCGATGCACAATCTACTCAAGATCTTTTCAATGTAGTTTTTTTTTGTGACAATCTGAAAATACCTTGAGAACAATCTCACAGTATTTCAATTCCTAATACAAAAGAAGTATCACCAAGATCCTTCATCTCAAAATTCTTTTTGAGAAATCTCTTAATGTCATGCAATAAACCTACATCATTACTAGCTATGAGTATGCCATCGACATATAACACCAGGAAGATTGATTTACTCTCACTGAACTTATGATATATACAATCTACCACTATGTTCACCTCAAAACCAAATGAGGTTATCACTTCATGGAATTTGTGATACCATTGGCGAGAGGATTGTTTGAGACCGTAGATGAATTTCTTCAATTTGCACACCATAGACTTTGAATTACCAGACACAAAGTTTTTTGATTGCACCATATAAATCATCTCATCAATGTTCCCATTGAGAAACGTAGTTTTTACATCTATCTGGTGTAGCTTTAAATCAAAGTGAGCTACCAGTACTATGATTACCCTAAAAGAGTCTTTCGATGAAACTGGAGAGAAAGTCTCATTGTAATCAATGCCTTCCTTTTGAGTAAAACCCTTTGCAACAAGACGAGCCTTATATATTTCGATATTTCCATGTGAATCCCTTTTGGTTTTAAATATCTATTTACAACCTATGGGTTTCACTCCTGATGGTAGTTCGACAAGTTTCCAAATATCATTATCTTTCATGGATTTTATATCCTCTTCCATAGTACTTATCCACTTTTGAGAGTTAGAACTTTGTAAAGCTTGTTGGAAGTTGATTGGATCATCTTCCATTACGCCCACATCATCCTGATGTTCTTGAAGAAATATAATATAATCATCTGGAATTGCACTTCTTCTTTCTCTAGTAGATCTTCTTAGTGACATTTCTTAAGGTTGTTGAGTTTGAACTCCAGGTTCAATAACGGGGACTTCAATGTTGTTTTGTTCTATAATTGATTCAATAAAGAAGTCAGGAATTGGAGCATGAACATCATTTATAACCACATGAGGAAAAGAAACCAATTCCTCTTCAAAGACAACTTTTCTTATGTTATATTCCCCCCCAAACTCAACATCCTCACGAAACTAGCATTTCCTGTCTCAAACAATGATCTAGAAATGGGATCATAAAACTTGAAACCCCGAGAGCGCTCAGAATACCCAACAAAATAGCAGCTAATAGCTATTGAGTCCAATTTTCTTTCATTCGGCTTATAAGGCCTAGCCTCAGCTGGACAATCCCAGATGTGAAGATGCCTAATACTAAGCTTCTTTCATGTCTACAGCTCATAAGGAGTTTTGGCTACTACTTTACTAGGTACCTTATTAAGGATGTATGCTGCAGTCTTTAGTGCCTCAACCTAGAGGGATTCTAGTAGAAAAGAATGACTAATCATACTTCTTACCATATCCTTAAGTGTTCTATTTCTCCTTTCCCCTACACCATTCATGCTGGGTTTTCCCGGCATAGTGTATTGCGGGACGATTCTACATTCCTCTAGGTATTTGGCAAAGGGCCCTGGACGTTGTTCACTTGATCCATCATATCTACCGTAATATTCACCACCACGATCAAATTTGACAACCTTAATTTTCTTTTCAAGTTGAAGTTCAACTTCAGCTTTGAAAGACTTGAAAATATCCTGGGTTGAGACTTCTCATGAATTAAATAGGTATCCATATCTTGAATAGTCGTCTATGAACGTAATAAAATATTGTTGTCTATTTCAAGAGGCCGTACGAAATGGACCACAAATGTTTGTATGTATTAATTCTAAGACGTCTGAGCATCTATTGACACCAAATTTTCTTATGTTTGTCTGTTTTCCTTTAATACATTCCACACAAACGTTCAAGTTACTTAAATAAAGGGAATCAAGAATTCCATCTGACACAAGTCTCTGAATTCTTTGTTTAGAGATGTGACCTAAACGCTTGTGCCATAATATAGTGGAATTCTCATTTAATTTACACTTTGTACCACATGAATTAGAAAACATGATCTTGTTAAATGAAGCAAAAGAGTCAAGTATATATAGACTATCAATTAAAGAACCGGTACCAATAAGCTTAGAATCTTGAAAAAGACTAACTTTATTATTTCCAAAAGAACAAGAAAAATCAAATTTGTCCAAACTGGAAATAGAAACTAAATTTCGTCAAAATGACGATACACCAAAAATCTCATTCAGATCCTGTAAACCCCAAACTCTAGGTTTTCTAGATAAGCATGTTAGCCAAAGGAATGTTATATTACATATTTATTAAAGTAGCAATTCACGTTTGTTTATAGGAATTATGATGGAAGGGAAGGAAAAACATATTAAATGAGGGGTGACGTGGCGGTTAACCCTTGAACTCGGGAGGCGGCGGGAAGTTTCTAGAAGAGAAACTTCAAAAGCATGGTTTCGGCAATTGACATGAGAAAATTTAGTAAAATCAGTGCCATTCGAAAACTAAGAGAATCTAGTTTGCGAGGTTGTCTTGTCGGAGAAAGATTGTAGGAGGAGAAGAACAAGAAGTGAAGAAATTTCAGAGGAGGTAGAGTCTTGGGTTAGTCAGGGTCCGAGGAGAAGATTGGAAGTTTCAGGCCAAACTATAAGGAATTCTCGGTTAAAATTTTAAGGTAAGAAGTTAACTCATTCTAAACAAGTTTGTAGAAGGAAATTTCTTGAAAAGAGCTCTGGATTTTGAGTTATGAATTTTTGAAGTTATAACAGGGAATCGGTGCATAAGCAGATAGCTGCTTGGAAATAACAAACAAACAGTTCACTGTGAGGAGTTATAGTGAGATATGGAAATGAGGATCTCGCTTATAAAGGAAATCTTACTGATTTTGTGATAAGGATCTCGTTCTAGAAGGAAATCTCGCTAGGAATTGGGCTGAGTATCGCTGGTAAGGCCAAGAAGAGCTAGGAGAGGCGTATAAACCGTTAAGAGCCTGAAGAGCGGTGAGTGACTAAGTAAATTAATGTTTCCAATACTTATGTATATCAAATCAAGTAAGTTACAGTGACATTAATGATGAATTTATACTCCCCTAAACAACAAATGGTTGGAGAATAACTTAACGCATGTTTCTTGGCTTGTATATGTGTAAAACAGGCCAAGGTATGTCATGTAGTCACTACAAAAGTTAAGTTTCTAATTTTATAATATGCTTTCTAGGGGGAAGGCTATGAGAGAATGAGTTCTTGTGTAAATGATAGGCAATGGAACTTAATTTGGTGTTATAAAATACCCCAATACCGAAGGACATTTGAGAAGGTACCTGACCAACTTAATACCAAAGGACATTTGAGAAGGTATCTGACCAACTTGGTACTGAAGGACATTTGAGAAGGTACCTAACCAACTTGATACCGAAGGACATTTGAGAAGGTATCTTAATAGCTCGATACTGAAGGACAAGTTTTGAGAAGGTATCTGAACAGAAGTACTTAAGATATGATGGTACTTAGCATGGACACATACACGTATGTAGTTATGAGTAAGGGGCCGGAATATGGGTCTCTTGGCTTATAATAAACGTTGGGAACTAGAGCGATTAGGCTCATTCTCAACTAGGGAATAATAATGTTTAATGAGGTCTAAGAATGGTTTAAAGCTAGATTTAGAGACAATTGCTTGAGTTACTCATTAGTATATTTACATGTTTATAGTGATGGAATGCTTGATGTTATACGATTTTATAGTAGCTCACTAGGCTTTTAACTCACAGAATTCTGTGTTTTCCCTTTTCAGGTAGTGGTCAGTTTCCTCAGGGTTGATCCTGCTGTTGCTTGCCACTGAAAGACTCAGCTTATTAAGAAGACTTAGGTTGATGATCTGTTTATGTACACATGTTTTGAGAGGGACTAGGGCTTCTTTAGGAATGTTTGGGCCATCTGTGATCTGTATATGTTATGTCATGACTGTATGCAAATATTTATGTAATCTTTGTAGAACCTTAAGGAAGGTTTGCTGTATGCGTATATTACTAATGTTTTAAACAGGTTGGTATTTAGATTAGAAGGCTTGGGCGGTGGGTGCTGGCAGTAGGGCTAGTAACTACCACGGTCATATCCTCTTCCAGAATAAAAAGGGTAATCTAGGTGGGGGTGTGACAGATCCAAATAACATCCAATTTTTAAAAGTAATCTAAAATTTCCAATAGCTTCAACTGGAACTGCTTTGCCATCGCCCACATAGATGAATCTTTCAGCATCACTTGGCGGTTGGCTCCACAAGCAACCCTTCATTGATATACTTATGTGAGTAATAACACTAGAATCTACCCACCAAGTATTTGTAGGTACAAAAGCTAAATTAACTTCAGAACAAATCAAAATAAGAAGTTTACCCTTCTTTACATGCCATTTGGTGTACTTCAGACAATCTTTCTTGAAGTGATCTTTCCATTTGCAGAAAAATTAAGGATTTTTAGTAGCTTGTTTCTTGTTTTATTCTGTTGAGATGTCCTTTCTGTAGCATCCACAAATTTTCTTTTCTTCTTATCACGAGAGCATGTTGCCAAATGAGCACTTTCTGTCCTTTCTCTTAGGGGTGGAATCAGTTCGGTTTGATGGCCAAACTAAACCGAACCGCTTTTGTTTATACATAAAACCAAACCACAATTTGTGCGATTCGAACCGAATCGGTTCAATTCGGTTCGGTTCGGTTCGGTTTCAAGAATCGGTTTGAGATTTTTTTTATTTACCTCTGTTCGACGAAGAAGAACGGTGGCGAACTCTAGTTCTATGAAAGAACCAGACGAAAGAAACTGGTACAGATCTGATTTCGTAAACCAGATGAAAGAACTAGATATGATTTTGAAACTGGTTCTACGAGTCATCGACGAAGAAGAACCAGCTGAAAGAAGAACTCTGCCTTCTGGTATAGATCTAATTTCGATAGCGTGAGGCGGTCTGCCGTCTGGTAACGAAAGAAGAACCAGACGTAAGGCGGTCTGTCGTCTAGTAACGAAGACGAACGGCAGCGGTCAACGAAGAAGAACAACGGCAGAAACCCTAGTTGCGAAATCGATAGCGTGAGCCGTGAGGAGGGTGAAGTGGACAGTGGAGGGCGGCGCTCGAATTCTCTTCTGAAGACTGAAGGTGAAGTGAGTTTAAATTAGGTTATTTATTTATTATTAAATAAATATTAATATTATATATATATATATATTTATATATAAACGGTTCGGTTCGGTTTATAAATCGATTTTCAAGCTTTGAACCGAACCGAACCTTTTAAATTCGGTTTCAACAGCCCAACGAACCGTATCGAACCGAAAAATTTGGTTTTGCTTATAAATCGGTTCGGTTCGGTTTGAGCAGTTTTTTGTCCACCTCTACTTTCTTTCTTTATCCTATCTTCTTCTTGCACACATTATGAGATAAACTCATTAATAATCCATTTATCCTCTTGAGTATTATAGCTTATCTTAAACTGACTAAATTGTGCAGGAAGAGAGATAAGTACCAGATGCACAACTAAATTCTCGATATCAAGTGCCTTTAATTTACCTACGAGATTGGATATTTCCATAATGTACTCCTTTATGTTTCCATTGCCCTTATACCTCATAGAAGTTAAAGAAGTCAAAAGACTACTCGCTTCCCCTTTCTCATTTTTAGCAAAATATTACTCAATTTGAGCAGGGAACTTATTGGCATTTTCACTTTCCGTGACCCCGAAAAAACTCCGGAATGGAGTACCTAATGATCATCAGATACATGCGATCTGCTCCTTAGTAGAAGTAAGTTTATCAGTCCTTAATGCAAGGTCAAAATCCATACACCCAAGAAGTATCTCTAGACTTTCCTTCCAAATCTTGCAGTTCGATCCATTAATTTCACATATGTGGTGGGCCCCTTTAATAAGATACCTAACACAACATTGATGTCCAGTCTTTAGGCAAAAACACAAACGGTAAATGGTACTCTCAATGTAAAATCAAAATAATAATAATTAACTCTGCCAAAAAATAGCCTTTCTTTAGACAGACTATTTTTCAATCCTTAGAATTGTCACATACTCATGACCACATGCATACCCACAATTTGGCCAGATAATTATCTTCATTTGGACCGATAATTATCCACATAAATTCGTGAATATACCCATCTTATATTTTAGAATTAAATTAATCTAGATAACAGAGGCTACTTTGGTAACATATTATTTTGACCAATTCAATCGAAAATATAAGACACAATAATATAATAATATCATTGTATAAAAATAAAGGAGGAAGAACACCAAATAGCCTTTACCAATATTCACTTAATAATTGCATACACATAATACAATTAAAGCGGCATAAATATGTGAATATCGCCAAATATCATCAATCAAATTTAAATTTAAATTCACCAAAATATCAATCAAATTTAAATTTAGTCCACAACATGATCAATAAATCTTGAATCCACAACATGATTAATCAAATTTAAATTAAATCCACAATATGATTAATCAAATTTAACTTAAATTGACAATATTTTCACTCAAGTTAAAACCGAATTCACAAAATTATCAATTAAAAATCTTGATTTTAAATTCACTAAATTATCAATAATTAAAATCAAGAATCATCGACAAGATCAGAAAAATCACGATAAAATCAAATAGATTGTTTT